>NW_026607058.1:997500-1112500 GCF_029890125.1 Rhinichthys klamathensis goyatoka | reverse complement strand
AGCCCTCACTGAGATAACACACACTACACAACCCTCACTGAGATAACACACACTGCACAACCCTCACTGAGATAACACACACTACACAACCCTCACTGAGATAACACACACTACACAACCCTCACTGAGATAACACACACTACACAACCCTCACTGAGATAACACACACTGTCACTCAGAACACACTGAGATAACACACACTACACAACCCTCACTGAGATAACACACACTACACAACCCTCACTGAGATAACACACACTGTCACTCAGAACACACTGAGATAACACACACTGCACAACCCTCACTGAGATAACACACACTGCACAACCCTCACTGAGATAACACACACTGCACAACCCTCACTGAGATAACACACACTGCACAACCCTCACTGAGATAACACACACTGCACAACCCTCACTGAGATAACACACACTGCACAACCCTCACTGAGATAACACACACTGCACAACCCTCACTGAGATAACACACACTACACAACCCTCACTGAGATAACACACACTGCACAACCCTCACTGAGATAACACACACTGCACAACCCTCACTGAGATAACACACACTACACAACCCTCACTGAGATAACACACACTACACAACCCTCACTGAGATAACACACACTACACAACCCTCACTGAGATAACACACACTACACAACCCTCACTGAGATAACACACACTGCACAACCCTCACTGAGATAACACACACTACACAACCCTCACTGAGATAACACACACTGTCACTCAGAACACACTGAGATAACACACACTACACAACCCTCACTGAGATAACACACACTACACAACCCTCACTGAGATAACACACACTGTCACTCAGAACACACTGAGATAACACACATTGCACAACCCTCACTGAGATAACACACACTGCACAGCCCTCACTGAGATAACACACACTGCACAACCCTCACTGAGATAACACACACTGCACAGCCCTCACTGAGATAACACACACTGCACAACCCTCACTGAGATAACACACACTACACAACCCTCACTGAGATAACACACACTGCACAACCCTCACTGAGATAACACACACTGCACAACCCTCACTGAGATAACACACACTACACAACCCTCACTGAGATAACACACACTACACAACCCTCACTGAGATAACACACACTGCACAACCCTCACTGAGATAACACACACTGCACAACCCTCACTGAGATAACACACACTGCACAACCCTCACTGAGATAACACACACTGCACAACCCTCACTGAGATAACACACACTGCACAACCCTCACTGAGATAACACACACTGCACAACCCTCACTGAGATAACACACACTGCACAACCCTCACTGAGATAACACACACTGCACAACCCTCACTGAGATAACACACACTGCACAACCCTCACTGAGATAACACACACTGCACAACCCTCACTGAGATAACACACACTGCACAACCCTCACTGAGATAACACACACTGCACAACCCTCACTGAGATAACACACACTGCACAACCCTCACTGAGATAACACACACTGCACAACCCTCACTGAGATAACACACACTGCACAACCCTCACTGAGATAACACACACTGCACAACCCTCACTGAGATAACACACACTGCACAACCCTCACTGAGATAACACACACTGCACAACCCTCACTGAGATAACACACACTGCACAACCCTCACTGAGATAACACACACTGCACAACCCTCACTGAGATAACACACACTGCACAACCCTCACTGAGATAACACACACTGCACAACCCTCACTGAGATAACACACACTGCACAACCCTCACTGAGATAACACACACTGCACAACCCTCACTGAGATAACACACACTGCACAACCCTCACTGAGATAACACACACTGCACAGCCCTCACTGAGATAACACACACTACACAGCCCTCACTGAGATAACACACACTGCACAACCCTCACTGAGATAACACACACTGTCACTCAGAACACACTGAGATAACACACACTGCACAGCCCTCACTGAGATAACACACACTACACAGCCCTCACTGAGATAACACACACTGCACAACCCTCACTGAGATAACACACACTGTCACTCAGAACACACTGAGATAACACACACTGCACAGCCCTCACTGAGATAACACACACTACACAGCCCTCACTGAGATAACACACACTGCACAACCCTCACTGAGATAACACACACTGCACAACCCTCACTGAGATAACACACACTGCACAGCCCTCACTGAGATAACACACACTGCACAACCCTCACTGAGATAACACACACTGCACAGCCCTCACTGAGATAACACACACTGCACAACCCTCACTGAGATAACACACACTGCACAGCCCTCACTGAGATAACACACACTGCACAACCCTCACTGAGATAACACACACTGCACAACCCTCACTGAGATAACACACACTGCACAACCCTCACTGAGATAACACACACTGCACAACCCTCACTGAGATAACACACACTCCACAACCCTCACTGAGATAACACACACTGCACAACCCTCACTGAGATAACACACACTGTCACTCAGAACACACTGAGATAACACACACTGCACAGCCCTCACTGAGATAACACACACTACACAGCCCTCACTGAGATAACACACACTGCACAACCCTCACTGAGATAACACACACTCCACAACCCTCACTGAGATAACACACACTGCACAACCCTCACTGAGATAACACACACTGCACAACCCTCACTGAGATAACACACACTGTCACTCAGAACACACTGAGATAACACACACTGCACAACCCTCACTGAGATAACACACACTACACAACCCTCACTGAGATAACACACACTACACAACCCTCACTGAGATAACACACACTACACAACCCTCACTGAGATAACACACACTACACAACCCTCACTGAGATAACACACACTGCACAACCCTCACTGAGATAACACACACTACACAACCCTCACTGAGATAACACACACTGTCACTCAGAACACACTGAGATAACACACACTACACAACCCTCACTGAGATAACACACACTACACAACCCTCACTGAGATAACACACACTGTCACTCAGAACACACTGAGATAACACACACTGCACAACCCTCACTGAGATAACACACACTGCACAGCCCTCACTGAGATAACACACACTGCACAACCCTCACTGAGATAACACACACTGCACAGCCCTCACTGAGATAACACACACTACACAACCCTCACTGAGATAACACACACTGCACAACCCTCACTGAGATAACACACACTGCACAACCCTCACTGAGATAACACACACTACACAACCCTCACTGAGATAACACACACTACACAACCCTCACTGAGATAACACACACTGCACAACCCTCACTGAGATAACACACACTGCACAACCCTCACTGAGATAACACACACTGCACAACCCTCACTGAGATAACACACACTGCACAACCCTCACTGAGATAACACACACTGCACAACCCTCACTGAGATAACACACACTGCACAACCCTCACTGAGATAACACACACTGCACAACCCTCACTGAGATAACACACACTGCACAGCCCTCACTAAGATAACACACACTGTCACTCAGAACACACTGAGATAACACACACTGCACAGCCCTCACTGAGATAACACACACTACACAGCCCTCACTGAGATAACACACACTGCACAACCCTCACTGAGATAACACACACTGTCACTCAGAACACACTGAGATAACACACACTGCACAGCCCTCACTGAGATAACACACACTACACAGCCCTCACTGAGATAACACACACTGCACAACCCTCACTGAGATAACACACACTGCACAACCCTCACTGAGATAACACACACTGTCACTCAGAACACACTGAGATAACACACACTGCACAACCCTCACTGAGATAACACACACTACACAACCCTCACTGAGATAACACACACTACACAACCCTCACTGAGATAACACACACTACACAACCCTCACTGAGATAACACACACTACACAACCCTCACTGAGATAACACACACTGCACAACCCTCACTGAGATAACACACACTACACAACCCTCACTGAGATAACACACACTGTCACTCAGAACACACTGAGATAACACACACTACACAACCCTCACTGAGATAACACACACTACACAACCCTCACTGAGATAACACACACTGTCACTCAGAACACACTGAGATAACACACACTGCACAACCCTCACTGAGATAACACACACTGCACAGCCCTCACTGAGATAACACACACTGCACAACCCTCACTGAGATAACACACACTGCACAGCCCTCACTGAGATAACACACACTACACAACCCTCACTGAGATAACACACACTGCACAACCCTCACTGAGATAACACACACTGCACAACCCTCACTGAGATAACACACACTACACAACCCTCACTGAGATAACACACACTACACAACCCTCACTGAGATAACACACACTGCACAACCCTCACTGAGATAACACACACTGCACAACCCTCACTGAGATAACACACACTGCACAACCCTCACTGAGATAACACACACTGCACAACCCTCACTGAGATAACACACACTGCACAACCCTCACTGAGATAACACACACTGCACAACCCTCACTGAGATAACACACACTGCACAACCCTCACTGAGATAACACACACTGCACAGCCCTCACGGAGATAACACACACTGTCACTCAGAACACACTGAGATAACACACACTGCACAGCCCTCACTGAGATAACACACACTACACAGCCCTCACTGAGATAACACACACTGCACAGCCCTCACTGAGATAACACACACTACACAACCCTCACTGAGATAACACACACTGCACAACCCTCACTGAGATAACACACACTACACAACCCTCACTGAGATAACACACACTACACAACCCTCACTGAGATAACACACACTGCACAACCCTCACTGAGATAACACACACTACACAACCCTCACTGAGATAACACACACTACACAACCCTCACTGAGATAACACACACTACACAACCCTCACTGAGATAACACACACTACACAACCCTCACTGAGATAACACACACTGCACAACCCTCACTGAGATAACACACACTACACAACCCTCACTGAGATAACACACACTGTCACTCAGAACACACTGAGATAACACACACTACACAACCCTCACTGAGATAACACACACTACACAACCCTCACTGAGATAACACACACTGTCACTCAGAACACACTGAGATAACACACACTGCACAACCCTCACTGAGATAACACACACTGCACAGCCCTCACTGAGATAACACACACTGCACAACCCTCACTGAGATAACACACACTGCACAGCCCTCACTGAGATAACACACACTACACAACCCTCACTGAGATAACACACACTGCACAACCCTCACTGAGATAACACACACTGCACAACCCTCACTGAGATAACACACACTACACAACCCTCACTGAGATAACACACACTACACAACCCTCACTGAGATAACACACACTGCACAACCCTCACTGAGATAACACACACTGCACAACCCTCACTGAGATAACACACACTGCACAACCCTCACTGAGATAACACACACTGCACAACCCTCACTGAGATAACACACACTGCACAACCCTCACTGAGATAACACACACTGCACAACCCTCACTGAGATAACACACACTGCACAACCCTCACTGAGATAACACACACTGCACAGCCCTCACGGAGATAACACACACTGTCACTCAGAACACACTGAGATAACACACACTGCACAGCCCTCACTGAGATAACACACACTACACAGCCCTCACTGAGATAACACACACTGTCACTCAGAACACACTGAGATAACACACACTGCACAGCCCTCACTGAGATAACACACACTACACAACCCTCACTGAGATAACACACACTACACAACCCTCACTGAGATAACACACACTGCACAACCCTCACTGAGATAACACACACTGCACAACCCTCACTGAGATAACACACACTGCACAACCCTCACTGAGATAACACACACTGCACAACCCTCACTGAGATAACACACACTGCACAACCCTCACTGAGATAACACACACTGCACAACCCTCACTGAGATAACACACACTGCACAACCCTCACTGAGATAACACACACTGCACAGCCCTCACTGAGATAACACACACTGTCACTCAGAACACACTGAGATAACACACACTGCACAGCCCTCACTGAGATAACACACACTACACAGCCCTCACTGAGATAACACACACTGCACAGCCCTCACTGAGATAACACACACTACACAGCCCTCACTGAGATAACACACACTGCACAACCCTTACTGAGATAACACACACTGCACAACCCTCACTGAGATAACACACACTCCACAACCCTCACTGAGATAACACACACTGCACAACCCTCACTGAGATAACACACACTGTCACTCAGAACACACTGAGATAACACACACTGCACAGCCCTCACTGAGATAACACACACTACACAGCCCTCACTGAGATAACACACACTGCACAACCCTCACTGAGATAACACACACTGTCACTCAGAACACACTGAGATAACACACACTGCACAACCCTCACTGAGATAACACACACTGCACAACCCTCACTGAGATAACACACACTGCACAACCCTCACTGAGATAACACACACTGCACAGCCCTCACTGAGATAACACACACTGCACAACCCTCACTGAGATAACACACACTGCACAACCCTCACTGAGATAACACACACTGCACAACCCTCACTGAGATAACACACACTGCACAACCCTCACTGAGATAACACACACTGCACAACCCTCACTGAGATAACACACACTGCACAACCCTCACTGAGATAACACACACTGCACAACCCTCACTGAGATAACACACACTGCACAACCCTCACTGAGATAACACACACTGCACAGCCCTCACTGAGATAACACACACTGCACAACCCTCACTGAGATAACACACACTGCACAACCCTCACTGAGATAACACACACTGCACAACCCTCACTGAGATAACACACACTGCACAACCCTCACTGAGATAACACACACTGCACAGCCCTCACTGAGATAACACACACTGCACAACCCTCACTGAGATAACACACACTGCACAACCCTCACTGAGATAACACACACTACACAACCCTCACTGAGATAACACACACTGCACAACCCTCACTGAGATAACACACACTGCACAACCCTCACTGAGATAACACACACTGCACAACCCTCACTGAGATAACACACACTGCACAACCCTCACTGAGATAACACACACTGCACAACCCTCACTGAGATAACACACACTGCACAGCCCTCACTGAGATAACACACACTGCACAACCCTCACTGAGATAACACACACTGCACAACCCTCACTGAGATAACACACACTGCACAACCCTCACTGAGATAACACACACTGCACAACCCTCACTGAGATAACACACACTGCACAACCCTCACTGAGATAACACACACTGCACAACCCTCACTGAGATAACACACACTACACAACCCTCACTGAGATAACACACACTGCACAGCCCTCACTGAGATAACACACACTGCACAACCCTCACTGAGATAACACACACTGCACAACCCTCACTGAGATAACACACACTGCACAGCCCTCACTGAGATAACACACACTACACAACCCTCACTGAGATAACACACACTGCACAGCCCTCACTGAGATAACACACACTGCACAACCCTCACTGAGATAACACACACTGCACAGCCCTCACTGAGATAACACACACTGCACAACCCTCACTGAGATAACACACACTGCACAACCCTCACTGAGATAACACACACTGCACAACCCTCACTGAGATAACACACACTACACAACCCTCACTGAGATAACACACACTGCACAACCCTCACTGAGATAACACACACTGCACAACCCTCACTGAGATAACACACACTGCACAACCCTCACTGAGATAACACACACTGCACAACCCTCACTGAGATAACACACACTGCACAGCCCTCACTGAGATAACACACACTGCACAACCCTCACTGAGATAACACACACTGCACAACCCTCACTGAGATAACACACACTCCACAACCCTCACTGAGATAACACACACTGCACAGCCCTCACTGAGATAACACACACTGCACAACCCTCACTGAGATAACACACACTACACAGCCCTCACTGAGATAACACACACTACACAACCCTCACTGAGATAACACACACTGCACAGCCCTCACTGAGATAACACACACTGCACAACCCTCACTGAGATAACACACACTGCACAACCCTCACTGAGATAACACACACTACACAACCCTCACTGAGATAACACACACTGCACAACCCTCACTGAGATAACACACACTACACAACCCTCACTGAGATAACACACACTGCACAACCCTCACTGAGATAACACACACTACACAACCCTCACTGAGATAACACACACTGCACAACCCTCACTGAGATAACACACACTGCACAACCCTCACTGAGATAACACACACTGTCACTCAGAACACACTGAGAGGAAAAACACTAGCATCAAACACCAATACAGAAAATACTAACTTTTCATCTTTACAGTTTGAACAATTTCAGTGACTTCATACAAAGTAGGCTAATTTTTTCTTCAAAGAAAAGAGTGACATTCTTTCACATGATTTATTTACATTTTTAGAACATACAAATTCTTCAAGGTAAATGAAAATTATCAGTTTGCTTCAATAGTCTGTAGTAATTTACGTAATTACAGTAATGAGAGAAAAAAAAATGATCGTGATTTTAACGGTAAAAGACTGTAAAAATCTAATGGTACATTTCATGTAATTTTACTGTAAAATACTGTTAAATTTACAGTTTTTGAAAGTGAAAAGAACAACTCATTGTATAATTTACAGTGAAAAACATATATTGACATTCCCACAATTCCCTGCGTGACACTTTGCATTTGATGTATTTTTGTTGAAATAACTGTTTCTTCGAAAATCGAAATGATTATTAATTATGATATGTTTGTGTTATCTAAAGGCTTAGATGGTGTAACCTTAAGGTTCCAAAAGTTTTTTTTTAAATGTCTCTTTTATGCTCACCAAAGCTGCATTTATTTGATTACAAATACAGTAAAAACAGTAATATTGTGAAATATTATTACAATTTAAAATAGCTATTCTCTATGTAAATATATAGTAAAGTGTAATTTATTCCTGTGATCAAAGCTGAATTTTCAGCATCATTACTCCAGTCTTCAGTGTCACATGATCCTTCAGAAATCACTCTAATATGATGATTTGATGATCAAGAAACATTTATTGTTATTATTATTATCAATGTTGAAAACAGAAACCGTCATACATTTATTTTAGGATTCTTTTATGAATATGAAGTTCTAAAAGAACAGCATTTATTTGAAATATAATATTTTGTAACATTATAAATGTCTTTACTGTCACTTTTGATCAGTATGTATATTTGACATGTTTATAAATCTATATGAGTCGTCTGCTCCGCTTGATATTTCTCAAATGCGTTTCCACAGAAAACCATCTGGAAATACAAATTCTCCCAGCTGAAGGGTTCATCGGATGACGGCAAGACACGAGTGAAGCTTTTGTTCCAGAATTCAGAGAATAAACAGATCGAAATGAAGGTCAGAATGTGTTTACATGTGAATATTAGCACGGAACGTACATTTATGCTGTATAACAATATAATGTTAATAATATTTATCGGGTTTAAAATATATACTGTTCTGAAATTGTTCATAATAGAAAGGATTACGTTTAATAACTGAAATAATATGCAGGAAAAATCGATTTTTATTAAATCGAAACTTTAGATGTGTTTTTTGTTGAATATCAAATTTGATACATCAGGTTTTTGTGGCTCATAATATATAGTATGATATAGTGATAATATGGCGGGAAAAGCAGCTAAATGTTATTGAGAGACTCAAACTGAGCAAAAATATGAAATTTGGTGCAGATGCTGATATTTATATGGACAAAAACTGAGATGAAATTCTGACGCTTGTAATGCATATCAATGAGATTTTATAACATTATAACAGACTACTGACATAAAATGCATATATCGTCGCTCTATATCTGCCAATAATCAGATGATATTTAAATGCTTAGATTTATGATCAAAGCTCTAGTTTTAAAATATATTATACATACAATGATGATTGAGAGATGAACAAATAAACCTTCCTCAAAAGCCTGATGATGATCATATTTGAGACTCACATTTGAACATGATTTTTCTATAAAATGATTCATGGATAATCAAGTAAACTGAAGTTGCTTCAGTCCAGTAAGTGTTGATCTTGAAATATCAGGAACAATATTAAAGTTATTCTTACGTTGACTTGATAAAAATCAGTGCAGATTTCACAGGAAAAAGACGAAGCTGAAGGTGGACGTTTGTACAGTGACACTAAAAGACTTTTCTGTGCTTTTGTATTTAATAAACCATTGCTCTGCCGTGACAGATGTTGACTTGAAAGAGAAAACTGCACTCTCATGTGAAAGCTGACATGGGGAATTGCGTGGAAGCGCTTGCATAGACTAAGTTTGAGGCCTTATAGATTTGTTATGTATTGATATCAGCGAGAATCACCCTGTTGACGGTGTGTTTTCCAACAGGAGCTGGAGTTCGCCAATCTGACGGCTGTCCTTCATTGCATTCACTCGTTCATCGCTGCTAAAGTGGCCACGGTGGATCCCGTCTTCGTCAACAGTCAAAGTCTCACGCAGAAGTACATGTGCAACAGCTAGAAACATCTGTACAACCTCGTCTGGTTCTCCGATTTTATGCACAATATCTATCAATATATCTAGTTCTTGTTATTTTTGTACGAATCTTCTAAATTCAGAACGACGTTTAAGGAACACTTTGAGTAGATGATATTTTGACATGCATTGAGTTATGATTTCTTTCCTACTAATATGATCAATCATGTGCTTAACCTGAACTCATATTGATTATGTAGCAAAGCAGATGTTGATATACGGCATTATAAGTTGATGCATGAACTGCATTTGACAATTTTACAGGGCAAAACGGGTGAAACTTTCAGCTGTAAAATCAACCAAACTTTGGCCAATATATGAACTTTGTGTTCTTTTGCCCTATTGTTCTTTATTCAATGCCTCAAACCTCTTAATTTAGCACAAAGCATAATAGCAAGTCATATATGATTTTAATGTAAATTCTGATAGTTCTCTGCATTTGAATGAAAGTGCTGCCTATGTTGAAATGAATTTGATATGTGTTGATATGAAGTAGTGGTTTGATTAACAGTATTAGACGGTCTTGCCAGCCACTGTCCTTGAAAAGTGAGATTTTCTAAGAATCAAAGTCCCTGATCTGCTGTTCTATTTAGTTTGATGTTATTCCAGTTCTTTTCCAAATAAAGGAATGATTAGTTCACTGCTGACCCATGCGGCATGATTCTTGTGTGGCTCCAGAAAATGTTTATATGTAAAAATGTGTATATACTAGTTTATGGTTAACTACATAACAAAAAACAAGTAAATAAATCTATATAACTATATTCACATATTTAACTAAATAATATACAATCTGTCTGTCTGTCTATCTATATCTATATATCTCTCTATCTATCTGTATCTATCTATTTATCTCTATCTATCTATCTATCTATCTATCTATCTGTCTGTCTGTCTGTCTGTCTGTCTTTTTTCTTCCTGTTTTTTGCCAAGGTCAAATTGACATTACAATAATTTGAAGGTAAAATACTAATTTACATTTATTTATATAACCCTCAACAGGTGCAGTATATAAATCTGAAAATATAGTTCATTTCATTATAGAACTATACACTTTTATTACTACATCTTTTCAAATTTTAAATAGAGCCTAAATTACATGATTAATTTGTTTGTTTGCCTGGGTCAAATTAATCCCAAACAGAGTAACATATTTAAATAATTATGAGGGGGAATAATTGGTTAATTTCACAATAACTATTATTTTTTACACATGCAATCAGTCATGAAGAATAATTGAACATGAAGGATAATTACCATTATACCACAACACACGTGGTGAATAAATGATTGTCGGTTCGTTTAATTGGCAGTTTAAAACCTGGGAATCATAAACATTAAATGGCATACTGTATAGTAGGCTACATGCAGCAGTTTTGATAGATGATAAACGGACTTAAAATCGTTTTAAAATGTGTGATTGTCTAGAAATTATGAAAGCGTGTCTGTAAACAAATGATGATGATGGTGTGTCAAAAACCTCAGAAATCAGACAGTGAAGCTGTCCGTTATGTAATCCTCTTATTGTCACGTACTTCACCGACTCTATGAAGAACAACAGGCCTCGTCTGAAGCGCTCGGGCTCGAGTCAGCTCCAGAGGCCGAGGAATAAACATCTCGAGTGATGAAGGAGAAAACATCTCGAGTCGAGTGATGAAGGAGTGTTGGAAACACGTCATTCCTCGATGTCCACTCTGTAGGGCTCTTGAATCGCATGAAGAGCTTCAGGAGCCACAACCTTACGTCAGATGATCTGGTGTTTTTGTTTCTGTCAGGAGTCATTGACGCCAGTCGCTGAAAGTGTTGATCTGTACATGAATATTAGAACTGTTTAAACATCATTGAGCTGTTTTGAGCCAGTTATTAGTGGTGTTTACTAAGGTAAGCATATTAATATTGCTCGCTCATGTTTACTTCGAAATCAAATCCAGTCAGCGAAATCCACACGATCAGAGTTTGGAAGTGAGTTCTGTGTGAGCTTTATTGCTGCACTATAAACAATACATAATGCACCATTTTGCCCACACTAATTCGCTAATATGTCCGCAGTTCGCACCTTTAGTGTTAGTGATTTCAACAAAATGACAGGGAGAAACCACCTAGAAAGCACTCAGAAAAGTCATAAAAAATGCATGCATATTGAGGCGGTGTGTGTCGCTGCACTCATGTATTCTTCAGACAATGTAATTGTAATCTATCCAGGGGCGTAATTTGTGGGGGGGATGGGGGGGATATAACCCCCCCAATTTTTAAATCTATGCATTACAACCCCCCCATTATTTATACCATGAACACAATATCAGGAGGCATACCCAAACTTCAACCCCCCCAATGTTCAAACCAAATCTACGCCCTTGAATCTATCACTTATATTTATGATATTGTTATAGGCTATGTGACATGAATTCTCATAAATGAATGATTTAAAATCTTTTTACAGCCTTTTAGATGATTATACTTAGTACAAATGACATCAGATCAAGTGCAGTTACTCCCAATGAAGCCTTGTTATTAATCTAGATTAATGACTTGACTTACTTTAATTATGGATCATTGTCCAGCCAAAGATCTTCTTTCAGAATTGACTATTCAAATGAGTTATGCCAAAAGCATCAGGTCATTCCTCAACTACCACAGTCATACAGCTCAAATAATTTGTTGAGTAGATTGAAAAGAGTTCACAGATGGACATTTCCCTGAAAATGAGATGATCATGGGTCATTTATTGGAATATTCCAGCCATAAATGAAAATACCGTTTGTAAATGATGACCGAATCTGGTCTGTTTTAGGTGAACTATTCCACTAAGGCTGTGAAATGTCATGTTTGAAATCAGTGTACAAAGCAAGCTTTTGCAGATAATGATGATTTCCAAGTCCTGACAGATGCTTGACATGAGCTTGTGTTGTGTTTAAAGAGGGCCACTCCAGCGACACGCTTCATGAAGCAAGAGCCTTGAAAAGCAAAGAGTTTTGTTGGAATCAGCAGAGTTTGACTGTTCACAGTCAGTGAGCAAAACCCCATACAGACGTGAACACAGGGGAGAGTGAACACAGCCGACTGGAAAAACACACACAACCTCGCAGAGACCAGAGGTAGGAACTCGAGATATCATTACAAAAACAGATGTTTATGTTTTAGACTGAAGACTCTTCTGCTTGCCATTTATTTGATCAAAAATACAGTGAAATATTATTACAATTTAAAACAGCTGTTTTTTTGCAGTCACACTGAAAGATTTCCTGAAAACATTATTAGTAGATCTACACAACCTTTCAAAAGTTTGGGGTCGGTAAGATTATTTAATGTTTTTGAAAGCCGTCTCTTCTGCTCACCATGGCTGCATTTATTTGATCACAAAAACAGTAAAATATATTTTAAAAATAATAATTTTAAATAGCTGTTTTCTATGTGAATATATGTTAAACTGTAATTTATTCCTGTGATCAAAGCTGAATTTTCAGCATCATTACTCCAGTCTTCAGTGTCACATGATCCTTCAGAAATCACTCTAATATGATAATTTGATGCTCAAGAAACATTTATGATTATTATCAATGTTATATTATTATCAACAGTTGTGCTGATTCAGATTTCTGTGGAAACCCCCTGATTCATACATTAAGTTTGATGAATATAAACTTTGATGGACAGAAGGTTTTAACAGAACAACATTTATTTGAAATATAATATTTTGTAACATTATGATGAAACTTCATGATCAATTCAATGAGTCCTTCTTTCAAAAAATCTAAATCTATACACGTGTGCACATGTTACAGTGATGTATCACCAATTTATTCGTTTAATTTAATTTTAAATAAATGGTATACTTTTTGTTAGCAGTCAGGAAATGTCTGGATCATACAGTAAAAAAAAAAAACTTAAAAAAAAGGAAATGTTTATGCTGCCTTAACATTTTACGTTTAGTCAACTCAAATATACAATGTGTCACTTACTACAACTTCACATTCAAGTTAACTAAACTTAACATTTTAGGCAGAAAGAACACCAACTTTTTTAAGTTGAAACAATTGTATATGTGCATAATAGTATTTGTTGTGCTAAGTTTAATTGTTGCTGAAAAAATCTGCTAATTCCAATGGATTTATAATGATGATATGCAAATGACAAACAATGGCTGATATGTACAGAAAATAACTGGAATGTTACACTTTTGACACAATTTTCTATTTTAATTTTTAATTATTTCTCAAAATTAACTAATTCTTTATGCTTTTGGGGCAAGACATGACTTGAAGATTTCTTCTTGAAATGTATATATACTTCAGTAATAAAATGCATTTCATAGTTCATATAATTCTATTGTTTATTTAGATCACTTTTAGTGGCGTATAGACATAATAAAAAGTGTTTAATCATTCTGTGATGAGTGTATTTATACACTTTGAACAGCTTTTACTGTCTTAAGACATCTATTGCCTTATTTTCAGTTAATTAAAAGCATTTTTCTTTTCTTCCAGGTCAGAGAGAGCATGGCTGGCGTTCTGATGTGTTTAACCTCTCTCATGATGTGCTGCAATCTGAGCACAGATTCATCTCCGCGTATGTGGCGTCTTTCACATATACAGTTCAGCATCTTAGACCTCTATAAATAAAATGTTCTGTAACATATGCACGCCAGTCCCGATGTTGATGATTTTGTGGGTAATTGCCGTTCTTTCACAACAAGTTCTGTAGCAACTAAGCAAAGACTTTCGAATGGGATTCGGTGGCAATTACCAGAACTCAACACAGAGTCTTATTCTTACAGCCAGCTGGAGACAGATTCATTACGGGTTATTTTGTACCTGCTGACATTTAGTTTAGACCCAATGTTCCAACCACATCTGGTACCTGACATCTGGAGCCAAATTTCTGTAATGACATCTCCTGTGGTGGCCCTTGGGATATTTCCCAAGAAATTGCAGGTCTCGACACGTATAACAGGAAGGTCAGGTGCCGAGCGGGACAGCATTGTTATGTTACCGTCTTGTAAAAGTAGATGGGTTGTTGGTTAGTATTAGAAAGCATGTTGTATAATGTCTGATTCTCTCCCAGTGGGGAATGCCGTCTTTCCGAGTCTGAATTATCTCACACAGCGGTCTGGATTTTGGGCTTCAGACGCGTCTCATGGTGTGTTTGTGCTGGTTTGGCCCCACAGGAAGAGCGTGGCTTTGATGCGCTTGTGCGGGCCGCATAATCAGAGCTGACATTGGGACGTTTCTCAAAAAAAACACAGCGTTCTTTAACTAGGCACGAATGCCAAGACGTCAAATTATGGCCCGTATTCATAAGCCCACCCTAGAGACATTACATTAATGTAAAACCTGAGTGAATCTGAATATTCCACATTTCATTTTCATATCACTGAAGGACATGAGCAGTCTAATTAAATTTTCAACACTAACACTTTTTATCTGCAATGACAATGTGGATTTCTGGGAGGATTTTTCTTGACGTCTGTATAATACAGACACAGCCTCGTGTAACAACTGCAACATAATAAAAAAGCACCAAGTGAAATATAATAATCTGGCAAGATACTCTCAAAGTCATCTATATCTCATATTTTTAGTAACATTAATAGAACGTTCCTTCAAAGTGATCTGGTCTTTAATAATGTTCTCAAAACATGTTCTCATGGAATGTTTTAGTTGGACGCTTGTCTAACATTTTTTAAATGTTACTTCTTGGAATTTAGAATGTTCAGAGAACATTTAAATGTAACAGTCTCATAATGTTTGCAGAATGGAATGTTCCCTTAACAATCGTTCTATAACCAAGAAGAAAAGTTTATTTTTTTGTAACACTTTAATTAAAATCTTTATATATAATGCATTATAAAGTTATTCATAATACAGTATACTTTATAATTAGGGGTGTAACGATACCCTCATGTCACGATTCGATACATATCACGATACTGAACTCACGATTCGATACATATCACGATACTGAACTCATATTATTACGATACTCCAAGACATATGATAAAAGGTTAACAAAAAATGGACTGTTGATTAAAATGTAACTTTGTTATTACATTGTGGGTTTAAATGAATAGGCTTGGACTTGGTGCTTGTAACCAAAGGACAATGGTGACACCAGAATAAAAATATTCATGATTCTGAAGCTGAAAATACAGAATTATTTTAGACGAATATGCTTGCACTCTTTCACTGACTAGATATATTTAAAATAATGTAGGACTTTTTACTGGTAACATCAGACATTTGGCATTATCAGGACCCACAAATATTCCCCCATTGCATCATTATACATTATAATCAACATTATGTATAGTAGTTTAATGTAGTACTGACACTAAAACTCACACAGTAATTTTTATTTTGGGGGAACTATCCACAATACATATTGTTGCATTTTTGTATTGCGATATATTGTGGCACGATATATTGTTACACCCCTATTTATAATCCTTTATTAAAATGCAGATTCCTTGTTACATCTGCAATTGGTAGTTTGTGGTGTTAAGTACTTTAACTTTCTCTGAAAACTAGTGATTCCCGAGAGCTTGATTATATCTTCATTCCAAGAGAGTCTTCAGATGGTCAATGCCGCACTGAATCGAACCGCACAAGGGTAAACTACAGTCTGTAGTCATTGTTATCATCTAAACTCATTTAGTCTCTGGATATAGTGAGGAAAGATGGTGTTTCCCTGTTTTCCTCTGAGTAGCAGGTTAGATCCTCAGACGCCCCCTTCACAGATGTACAGACTCTCCAGACAGGGATCATCAGAAACACAACACATCTGCCGATCAGCCGAGGTCTTTCACATGACTTTAGGGCTTTTAAGGGAGAAGGCGAGCAGGAGACAGAGAAGATCACTGGCTGTGTCAGGTGAGGTGAGCATACGTACACCGTGTCTTGAACTCAATCTTCTTGACAATGACGTTTGCTTTTAAACCGCTGAGCCTAAAAATCCAACTTTTTACATTACATTTTGGCCATTTCTAATTATTACATTGAAAACAAATGTTGCTGCCTTACATTTTTAAGTACAATCAACTTGGATGTTTAGGTCATTTCAACTTAAAGGGTTAGTTCACCCAAAAATGAAAATTCTGTCTGTATTACTCTCCCTCATGTTGTTCCAACCCCGTAAGACCTACGTTCATCTTCGGAACACGAATTAAGATATTTTTGATGAAATCTGACAGCTGGATCACTCCTCCATACTAGTCCATAGGCTTCTTCAGGGATTGAACTTGCCGGCCTCGAAAAGTTATTAAAGACATCGTTAAAATAGTCCAAGTGACGACAGTGGCTCAATCTTAAGTTTATCAAGCGACGAGAATACTTTTTGTGCGCAAAAAAACAAAAATAACGACTTTATTTCAACTATTCATTTCCTTCTCTGTGGGCCTCGAGTCAGTTCACTAGTGTAATAGCGTAAGCTTCTGTTGTTGTACGTCACACGCATCACGCACATGACCAGCGTCGGCCAATAGTGAGCCTGCGTGTGACGTAGCTCTACGGAATCACACTACGTTAACTGACTTGAGGCCCACAGAGAAGGAAATGAATAGTTGAAATAAAGTCGTTATTTTTGTTTGTTTTTGCGCACAAAAAGTATTCTCGTCGCTTGATAAACTTCAGGTTGAGCCACTGTAGTCACTTGGACTATTTTAACGATGTCTTTAATAACTTTTCAAGGCCGGCAAGTTCAATCCCTGAAGAAGCCTATGGACTAGTATGGAGGAGTGATCCAGCTCTCAGATTTCATCAAAAATATCTTAATTCGTGTTCCGAAGATGATCGAAGGTCTTACGGGGTTGGAACAACATGAGGGAGAGTAATACAGACAGAATTTTCATTTTTGGGTGAACTAACTAACCCTTTAACCCCTTCGCTGTCACCCCCCTTTTTGAGAACTATTCAAACTTAAATGGTTGTAATTCAAGAATGCTTTGGAATATAGACCTAAGTTTGGTCTTGTTTTAAAGGAAACACTCAGCAGATTATTGCTGAAGTGAAAACACTTCAAAAAATGAAAGTATGAAAAAGTTATGGAAGTTTAAATTTACAGTAAATCAAATATACTGTACTTTTATAAAATAAAAAAATATATATTTTACAAAATATTTTTTACTCTAAAATTACTATAAAATCAAAGCTATACATCTAACCAAGTAGTGTTCCACATTTGAAGTTGATATCACAAAAATTGAAGTTCCCATGTATGTCCCACCGGGTGACATACATTCCATTGAATTTAGTTGTATACATTCTGCCTTAACAAATTAATGCATTTTTGTCCAAATATCAATTCTGTCACAAAATTTGGAACCTTGAGACTTAGACCTTTCTGACAATTTGTGTTTTGTCAAGATTAGAAAAGCTTTTGATCATAAATTATGAAATATAATAAAGCCCAAAAGGGGAGGAGCCTGATAAAATAATTTAGAGTACCATTTCTATGGTAACGCAACGTTCAATTTCAAAATGGTTTTCACAGGATGAATTCTGAGTTTGTAAGCTTTCAAATGATACCCAATTTATGATAACTACTAAAATATATGATGTAATAAAAAAAGGCGATAAAAAAAGATATTATTATATTTTAGAGGATAATATATATATATTATACTTTTTAGAGGATAATATTATATTATAATTTATCGAAAAATACTAGATTATATGTTTTATTATGAACTTTTAGCACGAAAACCAAAGTTTCAATTATTAAAGGTGTGTGCGTCAACTTTTTGTGACAAAGGTCAGAACTCCTGTTATGATGCAGATTTTTTTGAGGTGCACTCTTGTCAAAAAATCATCGGTTACTCTTCCTACATAATTTGTAGCAAAAAACAGCAGTCAAATATCTATTTAGGAGTCTTATCCCTTTCCAACCATATATAGTTTGTCATAATTAGATTAGGATTTAATAGTAATATAGCGAGGTAAATTTAGGCGGGACGGTGACAGTTAAATGGCATTGACTTGAGTTGAATCTTGTATAGCTTATAATTTTTTTAAAAAATTGCTTAACATATTTTGATGAGTATTGTAAAAACATGTTGTCATAATTTATTGATCATATGATTTTCCACAGTGTGTGAGGGACTTGTCCCATTCAGTGTCTGATTATGATTTTGTAAATCACATTAGATAACAGAAGTAAGGTTAGTAAAAGCTCTAGGAGCATTTGAGCCCAGATGACACTTGATCTAATGTAATGACATTTTTACGTGTGAATGAAGTGTCTAGACCCTTTTTGGGGGCGCTGCGGTGTATTGGCGTGTTATTATGTATGGGAGATGCTGTCCAGCTCTATAACTGTGGAATAATGCATCTCCGAAGCGCTTTAAATGTCAGATTTAATCTATGCACAAGAGTTGATGAGAGCTGCGCATCTACGCTAGACCTCGGCACACTGTTTACTCTTCAATGTTTGAGTTGTGCTCGTAAACACATTAACTCCTTTTCAAGAACTCCTTTCGGTGAAGGCAGTGGAGTGGATAGCGAACCTGTCTGGATGCCCTCAGCGTTTTCAGCCCAGCACCTGCGCCACACGGGGAAAATACCGCAGCATCTCTGGAGTCTGCAATAACAGGTATCTCATTCTCATCTTAATCATTTATCCATAATGCAGCAGGAGGCAGTTTGAAAGCACAGGAATCCGACTCTCGGTTAACTTCTCCGTGGCCTTTGTGAAGAGAATCAGGCCGATATGATAAGATGACCCGAGTCCAGACGGGTCAGAGCTTTAACCAGACGAACGGCTGCTGAGAATATCACTAAACAATATAAGAATAATGTCTAGACCTTAAATATTCATACCCGCCCACCCGGGTCATGGAAGACGCTTTCTTTTATCTACCAGTTCAACTGCAACTGCAATGAAGGACGTGCTTCTATTGAGCTGGTGCATGTGTGCAATCATATAAACATATTTTAATCAGAATAAACTCAACATTTGCATTATGATGCCTATGATTGGTTTAGGTTCATGGAAATCATTTTTGGCTCTCTGCACTGGCTCGGCTTGCAAGATTTATAGCATTAATTTTACATTTGCGAGAGGAAATGTACCATGTCTGTCCAGATGCATCAAATTATATATTTGTAATGCAAAAACATATTTAGTTCTGATTAAATGTATCTGAATGAGTGGTTGAACGTGGTGTGCTTCATTTAAAACTATTTTAAACATTTCTCCAAATCTTGTATAATTATTACTGGAGCTTGACCAACTATATAAAATCTGTCAATCCAAAATCTAGAGACTAGAATATCACACAGACTGGATGAAAAGTGGACTCTTTTACACTTGAGACCATGCGAAAACACCCAGAATATCCTAGCAACACCCTAGCAACGCCCTGACAACAACTTCAACAACATAGACACTGTTATTAAGCTGAATAATGACACTATTGTCTTCATTAATCATTGGCTTTGTTATCTTCCTGTTTATTACAGTTAAGCTGCTTTAAAAGAGTCTGAATAAAAGTGCAATACAGTAATACAGTGCTATATAAATAAACATCCTTGACTGTGCACGGGCAAACTTCACTCACATCTTCTTCAGGAAGTGTATTTATAGTGTTTTTATAGTGACCAAAAATGTAATATTTGTACTACGTTTGTGACTAAATAAGAGAAATGCATACAAATCTGATGATTAAAAAGGAAGAAAAGCATGTGTGACGGTTTTGTAAGTAATGTAGAAAGTGCAATAAGTTGAGTATATGAAAGTGCCTGTTATGTTATTTCAAAACCACAATGCATTGCCAACTAAAAAAGAACATTCAATGAGAAAAGAATTAATTCCAATATTTGTTTATATTCAGTGAGAGAATTTATGCATTGCATTGAGCCAGTACATGAAATGTATGCAAAGCCATTATTAGTCACGTCCTGTAATCTTTGAGATCATGCAATGCAGTGTTACAGCCCTTATCCAATGCAAGGAAGGACAAATAATGTGAGAATGTTGCATTGACAAAATAATGCATTGCCTGTGAGCTCTCTGTAATCAACAGTACAGTAGATAAACATGTTTGTTTTGCTGTTTCCTTGGATTCTTCAAAACTGTGATGCCATGAGACCTTTTAGATCCCATCCATTCATACTGTGTTGTTTAGGAAGAACCCGCTTTGGGGATCAGCCAACACCGGCTTGTCCAGATGGATCCCTGCAGAGTACGAGGACGGAGAAAACCAACCCAAAGGCTGGAACGCTGGACGCCAATACAGTGGCTTCCCACTTCCTCTGGTGAGCGGCACAACAATATACAGAATACATGGAAGAAACGACTAGGAATAAGGTGCAAAATAAAACGATTCACTGGGGGATTTGTTTATTTATTTATTTACATTAAAAAAGGGACAGTGTACATTAATTAACATTCATGAATGTAAATTTCAATTTGGTTCAATTTGGCCATTTCTAATTATTGGGTCGCCCTCAATATCTATGATAGTTATGGCAAGAACTTTTTTTTTTAAATTATGTTTTATTATTGTATTTTATTTGAAAACTTATTTAGTTTAGTTTAGTCTTTTTTCAGTACAAGTATCTAAACCTTCTTACATTCTAAACAAAATTATAATTACTCAAGACGTGAAGTCTGTTTACTGAACAAAATATTTAAAATGAAGTGAGTTTTGCTGAAAACCAGAACAAATATCTGTCAGTGAGGCCAGAAAAATAAACTTGGTTTTCTTTTGTATTATGTTTTAATTTTCTTACCCCATTGGCAGACAATTTTTTTAATGTAATTTTTTTTAAGCATAAACTCACTTAATGTTGATACATTTTTCCAAAAACAAGACTTAAGTCATTTTGCTTCTCAAGTAAATGCAAAAGAAGACTAAATGAACAACAAAGAAATGTTTTTTGCAGTGCAGTAATGAATGAGTGCAGATTATGGTGGTCATAATCATGATGATTTTTGAACGAGCTGTTTTTGTCGTTTATTTTCAGGAAATGGTGTGAATGAACTGATAAGAGAGTTTGAGAGAGCATGTTGACATCGTACTTCAAATCATAGCATACTTGTTTGCTTTGCATACATATAAGCAGATTTATAATAAAAACTCTGTGAACGTCTGCCAAATAAGCTTGAGAAACCGTTCCATATTAAACAGCCTGATCTCACATCTACCTGGGTGACACATTGGCCTTTCCCTGCTCCATTATCGCATTAAAAATGCAAAGCTATGCGCGCTGTTTTAAATATGCACAACCTCTACTTTCCAGATTCAAAGAAAAACGAGCATCTCTGCCATCGTGTCTCACTGAAACTGTTTTTTTTAATGAGGCGAAGGCAGCAGCACTTCAGTGCAAGAAGTTTCATGACAAATGTTCATATTGTCACATCTCACATAGTGCAGAGAGAGCTCGCAAAAACACTTCCGTCTAATTTAGCCATACCTGTTTAATTGCTAGTGGTTTTAATGACGTTTTAACAGGTAAACAAACTCTGGCAGAGGGGTATAATGAGATTTCCCTGACTGCTCACACACACACACACACACACATCAACACATCAGGGGTCGTTTTCTTTTCATGCATTTATTTCATTTACCAGAGCAAATCCCAATGTTTTATATGCTTAAGCACGACTGCATCGAATTAAGGTATGGTGTTGAGAATACCGGTAGTTTAAGTGCGAAGGGTTTTTTGTTTTGTTTAGTTTACTGTAGTAAGGGTTATGAAAGGGTATTTTTTAACCCTATAAAGCCTACTCCTGTATCATATTTCATACACAAATTTCTGTGGCCTCTAAATGATCAACATGATCAACTTTCTGCCTTCTCGTATGATTGATTTGACACTTTTTAGCAAGCAAAAGGCCTTGATTGAACAAATGTCTACTTTCAGCTCATGGTTCATGACTTTTTGCTGTGATTTCACAGATTTTTATAAAGTAAACATAAGAATAACTTTGATATTGTTAGTAATATTTCAAGAACAAGATCAAACAACTTAGGTTAACATGATCATCAGGCTTTCGAGGAAGGTTTATTTATTCATCTCTCATTCATCATTGCATTGCATTATATGTTTTAAAACTACAGAGTTTTGATCATATTTTTGGCAGAAATAGTCACGACTGATATTTGTCAGAATTTCATTGCATAATTTGTCCACATAAATATCAGAATCTGCACAAAATTGCATGTTTTTGCTCAGTTTGAGTCTCTGAATAAAACTGAGCTGTTTTCCACTCCATATTCTCACTATATCATACTATATGAGCCATAAAAACCTATGATACTCAGCATTTTTGTCTAAAGTCTTTGTCTTCCTTCAGCTCATGGTTCATGACTTTTTGCTGTGAAATCTTCACAGATTTGTATAAAGTGAACATAAGAATAACTTTGATATTGTTAGTAATATTTCAAGAACAAGATCAAGCAACTTAGGTTAACATGATCCATACATCATTTTTTTAGAACAATAATGTGCAGCATGATCATCAGGCTTTCGGTTTATCTGTTCATCTCTCACTCATCATTGTATTGCATTACATTATATGTCAGAATTTGTCACAAACTTATGAAATATGAAATGAAAATATAAAATCAGATTATTTCTATATATTTATGTGTTTGAGTGTTAAAATGATGATCATAATGAGGGCAGTGCATGGGAGAATATGTAACTGGTCTCTTTTGATTTGATTTGTGTATTTGAAGGTTCGAGAAGTCAGTAATAAAATCATGCGTGGCTCCAGCGTGCTCGTCCTGGAGGATAAGGTTTATTCCCAGATGCTGGTGGACTGGGGCCAATACATCGACCATGATATCTCCTTCACACCTCAGAGCTCCAGCCAAACAGCGTTCTCTGAGGGACTGGACTGTCTGAACACCTGCACCAATGCCAACCCCTGCTTCCCCATACAGGTACACCTCAAGATCTGCTCAGCAATCAGTGCTTTCAGTCACTTACAGTCGTGCAAGTCAGTGTTGAGGAAGACACTCTGAAGCTGTAGCTTCCCAAGATACAAGATACTAATCATTTCAGCTACAGCCAAGCTACTGACATTTGACTGATGATTCATATTTGTTGTTTCAACTTCTTTGTGCGGCATTACAATTTTAAGTTTAGTCGACTTGAAATGTGACTTTGTACTAAGTGACAACTTGGATATTTGAGTTGACTAAACTTACAATTTTAAGGCAGCACAAGCACTTACTTTAAGTAGAAACACTTTTAATAGTGTTTTATTATTTAATTACTATTATAGTATTTATTAATATTTTGAAAAAGCTTTTATGTTTATATTTTCAGTTTTCATTTTAGTATTTTTAGTAATCTTATGTGCTTTTGTCATATAAAAATATATCTAATTAATTTTTTTTTTTTTTTTTTTAACAACACTGGTTGGTAAAGCTAATGTGTTCTAGAACAAAAAAAACAGTCTGCGCTATATATATTTATATATATATATATATATATATATATTAGGGCTGTCAAATGATTAATCACGATTAATCACATCCAAAATAAAAGTTTTTTTTACATAATATATGTGGGTGCACTGTGTATAATTATTTTGTATATATATAAATACACACACATGCATATATTTAAGAAAAAAATATTATTTATATATAAAATATTTATATTTATAATATAAATTATATATAAATCTATATACAGTATATACATGAAAATATTTCTTAAATATATACAAGCATGTGTGTGTATTTATATATGTAAAATAATTATACACAGTGCACCCACATATATTATGTAAAAAAAACCTTTATTTTGGATGTGATTAATCACGATTAATCATTTGACAGCCCTAATATATATATATATATATAAAAAATACTGTAATATGTAATATTTGGGAACCACAAAAGGGTTCTTTATAGGCTAAAATGTTAGTACATAAATATTTAAATATTTTGGGCTGATATTTAAATGTATTGATGTTAAGTGTTTATTTCATAAATGTTGAAAGTGATGTTTTGTAATTAAAACAAAACTTCAATCCATCCCATTTAGGTTCTATACAGATCATAGAACCCTATAAAAAGTTTTAATTGGAAAATGTCTATTCAAAAGAAAAAAAATTGTGTATGCCTTTGACAAAACAAAAGCGATCGTCTCTTTAAATTAAAGGGCGGGGCTTTCACTCTTCGGTACATGGAGCGTCGCGATGGCTCTCATTGGTTATTCTAGAGTCTCCTGCTCATACTGTCTCTGGTGTTGTGTATTATTAATCATGAGCAACATCTTTTTTCATATGAGAGTCACCGGCAGCTAGTTTTCTGCTATTGACTGGATAAGACATTCCCCCAGACATTTCATTAGAATTATCTCTTTTGCGTTGACATCCCGTGTCAAAGAGCAGGTTACTGTTCTCATTTTTAGAATTCATTGACAGAAGTTCATTTCGTTTAAACAGATAAAATGCCATGCGTTTCCTCGGGGGGGACGTCTTTGTCTAGCGCTCGCTTTGTCTGATGAGTCAGAGGTGGGAATATATTTGACTCCGAGGACAGTTCAGGACTGTTGGTTCGGAACAGCGGAGATGAATCCGGGAATGTGGCTGAGCACTATAATTAAAAAGAAAATATATCTCATTGATTACTTCTTTATCTCAGGCGAACCTCAAACGCCATTGAAAATGGGGGTCACGGCAGCACCTTTTTGTTGGCCGGTCTGGATCCTCTGGGGCTCCAAATGCTCATAAAAATGTTGGGAGTTTGTGCCGGTTTGTAACTAATCTCACTGTCCCCAGCCAGAGGCAAGGAGGACACTTCCATAGATATACAAAATAGCTTTTTATTCATGCCCACCCTGAGCCATATACTGCATACTGCATACTAATACTCATCATAGACCGGCCGCTCTCGGCATACGATCATAAATGACAGACAGAAAATAAACAAAAAGATTTGTGATCAATTTTGCAAGTGAGTCCACCCCTGAGGAGTGTGTTTTTGCTCTTCCAAAGCTCAGGAGATTCAGAGCGTAATTGTTTATTCAACATGAAATGACATTGCATTTTGCTTCCATAATATGAAAATTCCATAATGTGAAATGAGAAAAACGCAAAGCGAAACTGGATTATAAACATTGGGATTTCGCAAGTGGGACGTTTAACTGTCAACTTCATTATTACGATGCATCACGACGCAGAATGGATGTTGTGTGCATGTGTACTTTGTGAACAAATTAGCAACACATCCGAGACACAAGGCAGTGAGGCAATAAAACATGGAAATGCAAATGAAATTATATAAAGTCATGTGCAAATATGCTTTTTAGTTTCAGCTCAATATTGATCTTTATGCATATTCAGAAGCATAGCCTACTACATCGATTCAGCTCTGATTGATAATTTGCACATGAATAGATTCATATGAGGAATATAGTTCAGCCAGTAATTAATATTCTGTCATTTGTGCAGCCTCATGCCATTTACAACCTGTATGATTTTTTTTTTCTTCTTCCAAGCAACAATTAAGTGGGAAAACATAGAAAAACGGCAGAAAATCAAAGCACCATGATTATAGGGCTGGGTATTTTAATCAAAGGAAAGTCATTTCAACATTAGTATCAGAAGCATCTCTGGATAAATCAGACTAGAAAGCACATTATTCAAAGCATGCAATATTCATAATGTTGCTTAGTTTTATATCACCAACATTAATATTCAAAATATCCCCCAGCCATAAAAGTCCATTTGACTTGTGCACTATTATTTGATATCAATGAGGGTGAACTATTGCTATAATTGGCTATTTTCATCACTTGATTTTGCTGATATTGTTAGGCCTTCTCACTTTCATATCATGAATATATAATAAATCGGTCCACTTTACTATAAGGTTCATTAGTTAATGTATTAACTAACATGAACTGACCATGAGCAATACATTTGTTACTGTATCTGTTAATCTTTGTTAAAGTTAGTTAATAAAAATAGTATACAGCTGTTCATGTTAGTTCACAGTGCATTCACTAATGTTAACAAATACAACCTTTGTTTTTTTTATAATGTATTAGTAAACGTTGCAATTAACAAAAATTAACAAATGCTGTATATTCATTATTAGTTCATGTTAACTCATGTAGTTAACTATCGAACCTTATAGTAAAGTGTTACCAATAAATCTTCTAGCTCCAACAGAATTTGAGTAGAAACACTTCTACATACAGTAATCTCTCTCTCTCTCTTTCTCTCTCTCTCTCTCACACACACAGATTCCCAAGGATGATAAACTGTCCAGGAATAAAAGCTGTCTCCCGTTCTTCCGCTCTTCACCGGCCTGTCTGACCAGCGTCCAGAGCCAGCGAGAGCAGATGAACTCAGTCTCGTCCTTCATCGACGCTTCAACCGTGTACGGGCATTCAGCAGAGCTGGAGAAAACGCTCCGAAACCTCTCCGGCTCCGAGGGCCTGCTGGCTGTCAATGTTAAACACACGGACGAGGGCCGGTCGTTCCTGCCCTTCGTCTCTGAGCGGTCCGCGTGCCTCCAGGGTCCCGGGTCGGAGCGGGTCGAGTGTTTCGCGGCGGGTGACAGCAGGGTGAACGAGATCCTGCCCCTGTCTGTCCTGCACACGCTCTGGGTGAGAGAACACAACCGGCTGGCCCGACACCTGACACGACTCAACCCTCACTGGGGGTCAGAGGTCATCTACCAGGAGACACGCAGGATCATTGGGGCGCTGCATCAGGTAACAGACGCCGCGAAACTCTGAAAAACTGTAATGACCAGATGAAGACAGGGTTCTCAAGTTTTATCAAAAGCTTAGAGTGAGATCACATGCGGTTAGGGGAGGAGCCCCAGCGGAGCCCCGCCCACCCCCGCCCCCCAATTTTACCCATTGTTCATAATTAACCAGCACAAATTAAAATTATAACAATTGGTAAATCTGATAAATGACAGAGCAATTCATCACATCAAATATACTCTTTAATGTTATATTTAAAAATTACTAAAATATAACAAATTGCTCCAAACAGTTTGGAAAAACAAATCTTTTTGCATTTTTCCCTGACATCTTTGAAAAATACAAATGCAATGGCAATGATTAATGTATGTTTTGACAGGATATAAAATATTACCCAGAGCACTCTGCCTTAATACATGTAGCCTTAATGTAACTAGAAAGACTATTAATACAGTATAATATATAATTTAAAATAAAATTCAATTCTTCAATAAACTTCATTCCTTCCCACTAACATTTCCCTTAGCAAAAGCTTCTGGCTTGGTTGCAAAGTAGTTGTAGAGTTTTTGACTGCACAAATAATAATGTATAGCCTACGATTGGCTAAATATTAAATGTTCTAGCCTAAAAATGTTAGACGAGCTTTCTTCCAACTTACCTTCTCCATCACGACCTATGATCACGACGTGTGTTCGCGCGATATTGTTAACGAACGTACGGTGGCCGAGAATGTGTGTGCGTACGTTCGCACCATAGACATCTCTATATGATATCTATGGTTCGCACCATCTATGCGTTCGCGCGATGGCCGAGAATGTTCCGTCAACTTCCGTGAGTTCGCGCATCTATGTTGCCTAGTAACGACCGCAATCTGGCCGAGATACGGACGCGCTGGCGGCAGGAAACTTCACTTTGTGTGCCTGCACCTCGTATACGACGTTATATAAAGCTTGCAGGACAACTTGGTTGGCATTGCCTTTTCATCGTGAGAAATACACGGTGTGGCGTGTGAGCGTGTGAACTGGTTGAATTGTGTGTGTCTCACGGCCAATGCGTGAGACTTGAGAACCCTGTTAGTATTAGTGTACTACACTGTAAAAAGTGATAAATGTTACACTGCATATAATCATATTCTCATTATATTATCAGTCCCTCCAGAAAAACGCCATTATGCGATCGCATGATTTAGTGCATAATCAGCCAAAGTCCGCATATTTATGCGGGGGCCGCATTTTTTCAAATACGCCGCATAAATTGCCGATTTCCGTGCAAAATATGCTGGGCTTGCATGATTTCATAATCCTCGCATTTTCGTTGCAAAAAAGTCACATATATCTTAGCAGAAAGTTGGAAAATGTTGCGTTTGCTTCACTCGAGAGCAGCCGTTTCCCCCTGTTGCCATGGGAACGTTATGAAGCGACGTAATTACGCGACGTGAACGTCATCGAAAAGCTGTAAAACAGGAGCACACTTTATTTTTAAATATTTAATTTATTCATTTTTACAGAAGTCGTAGCATATTCCTTTAGTAAAGCTACTGAACTTGTTTGACTCATCAATGTTTTGTAAGTTTGAGGTGTTTATTAAGGTCTTGTAACGCGTTGTGTAGGGAAGAAAAATAGGGATAGCTCACAGCTGAAGTTATGGCAGAGGCCAGACAGACTCACGGAGACAACTCGCACTTTATTCCCAAATCGAACTCGTATAACTGTCTGTCACACGTTCTACCGTCCACATCGTTACTTAATAAACATAATAAGATAAAAGAAGTAGCATTAAACAGAAATATAGATATAAAGATGTGAGATATAAAGTCGCAATTCTGAGAAATATAGTCGCAATTGCGAGAAAAAAAGACAGAATTGCGACTTTTTATCTCACAGTTCTGACTTTATAACAGATAATTGCGTGTTTATATCTCGAAATTCTGACATCTTTTCTCAGAATTGGCCTGATAACTCACAATTGCGAGTTTATATCTCACAATTCTGACTTTATAACACGCAATTATGACTTTATAACACTCAATTGCGACTTTATATCAATCAATTCTGACTTTATATCACGCAATTCTGACTTTATAACACGCAATTCTGACTTTACAACACGCAATTCCGACTTTATATCACGCAATTCTGACTTTATAACTCACAATTCTGACTTTACAACACGCAATTTCGACTTTATATCACGCAATTCTGACTTTATAACTCACAATTCTGACTTTACAACACGCAATTTCGACTTTATATCACGCAATTCTGACTTTATAACTCACAATTCTGACTTTACAACACGCAATTTCGACTTTATATCACGCAATTCTGACTTTATATCACGCAATTCTGACTTTATAACACGCAATTCTGACTTTACAACACGCAATTTCGACTTTATATCACGCAATTCTGACTTTATAACTCACAATTCTGACTTTACAACACGCAATTTCGACTTTATATCACGCAATTCTGACTTTATAACACAATTCTGACTTTATATCTCACAATTCTGACTTTACAACACGCAATTTCAACTTTATATCACGCAATTCTGACTTTATATCTCACAATTCTGACTTTACAACACGCAATTTCGACTTTATATCTCACAATTCTGACTTTACAACACGCAATTTCAACTTTATATCACGCAATTCTGACTTTATATCTCACAATTCTGACTTTACAACACGCAATTTCGACTTTATATCACGCAATTCTGACTTTACAACACGCAATTTCGACTTTATATCACGCAATTCTGACTTTATATCTCACAATTCTGACTTTACAACACGCAATTTCGACTTTATATCACGCAATTCTGACTTTATATCTCACAATTCTGACTTTACAACACGCAATTCTGACTTTATAACTCACAAATGCGACTTTATATCTCACAATTCTGACTTTATAACACGCAATTCTGACTTTATAACACTCAATTGCGACTTTATATCTCACAATTCTGACTTTACAACACGCAATTTCGACTTTATATCACGCAATTCTGACTTTATATCACGCAATTCTGACTTTATATCACGCAATTCTGACTTTATAACACGCAATTCTGACTTTACAACACGCAATTCTGACTTTACAACACGCAATTTCGACTTTATATCACACAATTCTGACTTTATAACTCACAATTCTGACTTTACAACACGCAATTTCGACTTTATATCACGCAATTCTGACTTTATAACTCACAATTCTGACTTTATATCTCACAATTCTGACTTTACAACACGCAATTTCGACTTTATATCACGCAATTCTGACTTTACAACTCGCAATTTCGACTTTATATCACGCAATTCTGACTTTACAACACGCAATTTCGACTTTATATCACGCAATTCTGACTTTATATCTCACAATTCTGACTTTACAACACGCAATTTCGACTTTATATCACGCAATTCTGACTTTATATCTCACAATTCTGACTTTACAACACGCAATTTCGACTTTATATCACGCAATTCTGACTTTATATCTCACAATTCTGACTTTACAACACGCAATTCTGACTTTATAACTCACAATTGCGACTTTATATCTCACAATTCTGACTTTATAACACGCAATTCTGACTTTATAACACTAAATTGCGACTTTATATCAATCAATTCTGACTTTATAACACGCAATTCTGACTTTATAACACTCAATTGCGACTTTATATCAATCAATTCTGACTTTATATCACGCAATTCTGACTTTATAACTCACAATTCTGACTTTACAACACGCAATTTCGACTTTATATCACTTAATTCTGACTTTATAACTCACAATTCTGACTTTATATCACGCAATTTCGACTTTATATCAATCAATTCTGACTTTATATCACGCAATTCTGACTTTATAACACGCAATTCTGACTTTACAACACGCAATTTCGACTTTATATCACGCAATTCTGACTTTATAACTCACAATTCTGACTTTACAACACGCAATTTCGACTTTATATCACGCAATTCTGACTTTATATCACGCAATTCTGACTTTATAACACGCAATTCTGACTTTACAACACGCAATTTCGACTTTATATCACGCAATTCTGACTTTATAACTCACAATTCTGACTTTACAACACGCAATTTCGACTTTATATCACGCAATTCTGACTTTATATCTCACAATTCTGACTTTACAACACGCAATTTCGACTTTATATCACGCAATTCTGACTTTACAACACGCAATTTCGACTTTATATCACGCAATTCTGACTTTATATCTCACAATTCTGACTTTACAACACGCAATTTCGACTTTATATCACGCAATTCTGACTTTATATCTCCCAATTCTGACTTTACAACACGCAATTTCGACTTTATATCACGCAATTCTGACTTTATATCTCACAATTCTGACTTTACAACACACAATTTCGACTTTATATCACGCAATTCTGACTTTATATCTCCCAATTCTGACTTTACAACACGCAATTCTGACTTTATAACTCACAATTCTGACTTTACAACGCGAAATTGCGACTTTATATCAATCAATTCTGACTTTATATCTCACAATTCTGACTTTACAACACGCAATTTCGACTTTATATCACGCAATTCTGACTTTATATCTCACAATTCTGACTTTACAACACGCAATTTCGACTTTATATCACGCAATTTCGACTTTATATCACGCAATTCTGACTTTATATCACGCAATTCTGACTTTATAACTCACAATTCTGACTTTACAACACGCAATTTCGACTTTATATCACGCAATTCTGACTTTATATCTCACAATTCTGACTTTACAACACGCAATTTCGACTTTATATCTCACAATTCTGACTTTACAACACGCAATTTCGACTTTATATCACGCAATTCTGACTTTATATCAATTAATTTCGACTTTATATCACGCAATTCTGACTTTATAACTCACAATTCTGACTTTACAACACGCAATTTCGACTTTCTATCACGCAATTCTGACTTTACAACACGCAATTTCGACTTTATATCACGCAATTCGGACTTTATGTCACGCAATTCTGACTTTATATCAATCAATTTCGACTTTATATCACGCAATTCTGACTTTACAACACGCAATTTCGACTTTATATCACGCAATTCTGACTTTATATCTCACAATTCTGACTTTACAACACGCAATTTCGACTTTATATCACGCAATTCTGACTTTATATCTCACAATTCTGACTTTACAACACGCAATTTCGATTTTATATCACGCAATTCTGACTTTACAACACGCAATTTCGACTTTATATCACGCAATTCTGACTTTATAACTCACAATTCTGACTTTACAACACGCAATTTCGACTTTATATCACGCAATTCTGACTTTATAACTCACAATTCTGACTTTACAACACGCAATTTCGACTTTATATCACGCAATTCTGACTTTATATCACGCAATTCTGACTTTATAACACGCAATTCTGACTTTACAACACGCAATTTCGACTTTATATCACGCAATTCTGACTTTATAACTCACAATTCTGACTTTACAACACGCAATTTCGACTTTATATCACGCAATTCTGACTTTATAACTCACAATTCTGACTTTACAACACGCAATTTCGACTTTATATCACGCAATTCTGACTTTATAACTCACAATTCTGACTTTATATCTCACAATTCTGACTTTACAACACGCAATTTCGACTTTATATCACGCAATTCTGACTTTATATCTCACAATTCTGACTTTACAACACGCAATTTCGACTTTATATCACGCAATTCTGACTTTACAACACGCAATTTCGACTTTATATCACGCAATTCTGACTTTATATCTCACAATTCTGACTTTACAACACGCAATTTCGACTTTATATCACGCAATTCTGACTTTATATCTCACAATTCTGACTTTACAACACGCAATTTCGACTTTATATCACGCAATTCTGACTTTATATCTCACAATTCTGACTTTACAACACGCAATTTCGACTTTATATCACGCAATTTCGACTTTATAACACGCAATTGCGACTTTATATCAATCAATTCTGACTTTATATCTCACAATTCTGACTTTACAACACGCAATTTCGACTTTATATCTCACAATTCTGACTTTACAACACGCAATTTCGACTTTATATCACGCAATTCTGACTTTATAACACGCAATTTCGACTTATATCACGCAATTCTGACTTTATAACACTTAATTGCGACTTTATATCAATCAATTCTGACTTTATATCTCACAATTCTGACTTTACAACACGCAATTTCGACTTTATATCACGCAATTTCGACTTTATATCAATCAATTTCGACTTTATATCACGCAATTCTGACTTTATAACTCACAATTTTGACTTTACAACACGCAATTTCGACTTTCTAACACGGAATTGCAATTCTGACTTTACAACACGCAATTTCGACTTTATATCACGCAATTCTGACTTTACAACACGCAATTTCGACTTTATATCACGCAATTCTGACTTTATAACTCACAATTCTGATTTTACAACACGCAATTTCGACTTTCTATCACGCAATTCTGACTTTATAACTCACAATTCTGACTTTACAACACGCAATTTCGACTTTATATCACGCAATTCTGACTTTATAACTCACAATTCTGACTTTATATCACGCAATTCTGACTTTATAACTCACAATTCTGACTTTACAACACGCAATTTCGACTTTATATCACGCAATTCTGACTTTATAACTCACCATTCTGACTTTACAACACGCAATTTCGACTTTATATCACGCAATTCTGACTATAACTCACAATTCTGACTTTATAACACGCAATTGCGACTTTATATCACGCAATTCTGACTTTATATCTCACAATTCTGACTTTACAACACGCATTTTCGACTTTATATCTCACAATTCTGACTTTACAACACGCAATTTCGACTTTATATCACGCAATTCTGACTTTACAACACGCAATTTCGACTTTATATCACGCAATTCTGACTTTATAACTCACAATTCTGACTTTATATCACGCAATTCTGACTTTATAACTCACAATTCTGACTTTACAACACGCAATTTCGACTTTATATCACGCAATTCTGACTTTACAACTCACCATTCTGACTTTACAACACGCAATTTCGACTTTATATCACGCAATTCTGACTTTATAACTCACAATTCTGACTTTATAACACGCAATTGCGACTTTATATCACGCAATTCTGACTTTATATCTCACAATTCTGACTTTACAACACGCAATTTCGACTTTATATCTCACAATTCTGACTTTACAACACGCAATTTCGACTTTATATCACGCAATTCTGACTTTATATCAATCAATTTCGACTTTATATCACGCAATTCTGACTTTATAACTCACAATTCTGACTTTACAACACGCAATTTCGACTTTCTATCACGCAATTCTGACTTTACAACACGCAATTTCGACTTTATATCACGCAATTCTGACTTTACAACACGCAATTTCGACTTTCTATCACGCAATTCTGACTTTATAACTCACAATTCTGACTTTACAACACGCAATTTCGACTTTCTATCACGCAATTCTGACTTTATAACTCACAATTCTGACTTTATATCTCACAATTCTGACTTTACAACACGCAATTTCGACTTTATATCACGCAATTCTGACTTTATATCTCACAATTCTGACTTTACAACACGCAATTTCGACTTTATATCACGCAATTCTGACTTTACAACACGCAATTTCGACTTTATATCACGCAATTCTGACTTTATATCTCACAATTCTGACTTTACAACACGCAATTCTAACTTTACAACACGGAATTGCGACTTTATATCAATCAATTCTGACTTTATATCTCACAATTCTGACTTCATAACACTCAATTGCGACTTTATATCACGCAATTCTGACTTTATATCTCACAATTCTGACTTTACAACACGCAATTCTGACTTTACAACACGGAATTGCGACTTTATATCAATCAATTCTGACTTTATATCTCACAATTCTGACTTTATAACACTCAATTGCGACTTTATATCACGCAATTCTGACTTTATATCTCACAATTCTGACTTTACAACACGCAATTTCGACTTTATATCACGCAATTTCGACTTTATATCACGCAATTCTGACTTTATAACACGCAATTGCGACTTTATATCAATCAATTCTGACTTTATATCTCACAATTCTGACTTTACAACACGCAATTTCGACTTTATATCTCACAATTCTGACTTTACAACACGCAATTTCGACTTTATATCACGCAATTCTGACTTTATATCAATCAATTCTGACTTTGTATCACGCAATTCTGACTTTACAACACGCAATTGCGACTTTATATCAATCAATTCTGACTTTATATCTCGCAATTCTGACTTTATAACACGCAATTGTGATTTTATATCACGCCATTCTGACTTTATATCTCGCAATTGTGAGAAATAAAGTCAGAATTGTGAGATAAAAAGTCGCAATTACCTTTCTCTGGCGGAAACAAGCTTCCATAGAAAAGTTATTTTAAATTGTAATAAATAATATTTCACAATTTTACTGTTTGATCAAATAAATGCAGCCTTGGTGAGCAGAAGAGACTTATTTCAAAAACATAAAAAATCTTAATGATTCTCTTAAAATGTGTCATGATATCTATAACCATACCGTTGTACCGGCATAGATTAATTAATATATATATATATGTATTTGGTTTAAATACACAATATCCTATTATCAGCTGTTTGTAAAAAAGAAAAATCCTGTCTGGAGGAAATGTCTCCTACTGCAGTATTTTAACAAAAATAATTTCTTTGGCACAATGAAACTTTGACTTCATGTGTAAATTTATAAATATTCCATAAATTACTTTTGCCGGATGAGCGTGACCTCTGATAGGCAATTACTGATTTTGAATGTCCGTAATTTTGAGTCTCATTGTCTCCGCTGACCTAAAGTCACACATCAGCATTAAGAGCAGAAGAACAAACCCGTCAGAACTGAGACACACTGTTAGTTCTGAGTCTGGACGGATGTTTTCACCTGTGAAAAAGACAAATCACATTTGACTGGAGCTGGAACAGTTTATTCCTGCATTATCAGTTTATTATGCATCATTTGTGAGTTGAAAAGAATCACACATTTTGTCTTGTTTTCCAGTACAAATATCTAAACGTTCTAATATCAAGATACATTTAACCTGAGAAGCAAAATGGCATAAGATATTAAGTCTGAAAAATATATCAAAAGATGTTTAGAACTATAAGAAATATCTGCCACTGGGATCGCACAACTCAACAAAACAATGAATTACATTTTTACATTGAATTTCATATTACGGTACATTTTTCTGACCCCACTGGACGATATCAGTTTTTGTTTTAAATATATATCACTTATTTTTGATACATTTTCGAGAAAAGTAAGAAATGTCACTAGACATTAAGAAATCATGTTTATTTCAAATACTAAAAAAATTTATAACGTTACGAATCCAAAAAAATACAGCTGGTCGCTTTCACTTATAGCGTCAGCTAAATGAATAGCTGTATCTTTGATATCGGTTACACACAGTGACGGAGGCTTGTGCTTGTACTTAGGTTAAAGGGATAGTTCACTTTGAAATTAATTTTTGGTATGTTTTAGCTTACCTCAAGGCCATCCAAGATGTAGGTGTCTTTGTTTCCGCAGTAGTTTCAATTTTGATATTTTTAGGTCAAACCGTTCTTGTCTGTCAGTCATATAATGCAGGTCTATGGTCACCACCTCAAAGAGCATGCACAGAGAAGTCCAAATTAAACATGATTTAATGACTCGTAAATGTAAGTACACATTGATGGCCTAAGACACTGAAACGAGCGGTTTGTGTGAGAAAACAAACAGTATTTATATCGTTTTTACCTCTTGTAAACACAGCCACGTCCAAGTGATCTGAGGGCGCCGGATTATGCTAATCTTTTAACGCATTTTTTTTTTCCATAACCAATTAATTAAATTAACGCTTTAAATCAACATCCCTAATATATAGAACTTCAACATTCAAAAGAGTGTACCTTTAAAGATACAGTAGTTGACGTCTGGTTAACTGTGTTTGAAGCACCACTCATTTGCATAAACCACTTGCATAAAATGAACTTCGACAGAAAATATCCAAAACAATTCCTTAATAAAAGTGGCCACTCTCATATAGTCATCGTTCAGTTCAGTGTTTATAACCGTACAGTGACAGCGGTTAATCTCTAACACTGTTGCTTGCAGTCACATATGCTATTTCTCCTGTCTGAAAGTGTCCAATTAAAGTCTTATCGACAGTTTCAGAAACAGCTTTAGGGGTTAAAAACTCCTTTATATTAATATACAGTTTTCATAACAGCTGCTTCAGTCCAGAGATCGGCTCGTGTCTCATGATTCAGAACAGTGTTGCTTTAGTGTCATTCAGACATACTATTATAGTTCATATTAATATTCTGAGTTTGTTTTTTATTTGACCTTTTTTCATTTAAAGTTTTATTGTGCTTTTGTCATTAGGGCCCAAGCCTTGAAAAGGCGAAGGCCCTATTGTTTTCCTAAGGATTATTATTATTATTATTATTTTACTACCTTTTGGGCACTTTTGGGGCCCTTAACGTGCTCAAAAACTCTTGAAACTTTGCACACGGGTCAGAACCCGCGGCCATCAGGGCCGGGCTGAAGCTGGTACCCGGGCGTGGCAGGGGGGCTCGACAGCGCCCCCTGGAACGCGGTCCGCAAACTTGGTCCATAAATCAAACACGCTTGCATGGAATAATATGAAACTCGGTACACTTATAGATCTCATCGGTTCATATATACTTCATGCTCTGATTTTTTACCCCAGCCCGACAGGATGTCGGCTATTTAGGGTTGTTTGGAAAACCCATGCTCAGGAATTCGAAATACTCCTCCTAGAGAATTCAAACTTCACGGCACGAAACTCGGTCAGCATGAAGTCAAGACACTGAGGATGAAAAATTGCCAGGGGATTTTTGATATCTCGAACGCTTTGGCCGTGGCGAGGAAACGAATTTATGGCGAGAAACAAGAAACAGGAAGTGTGTTATAACTTCTGCATACATTGACTGATCTCGATGAAACTTCAGCAGTGTGTTCGTTGTAAGAGGCCGATCACATGGATGTGACTATTGTGAGTCAAAGTTATAGCGCCACCAACTGGCAGCAGGAAGTGTGTCACTTTCAAAATGCTTTGAAATCACCCTCTTATTTTTACCCGATTTGCTTCAAACTTCATCTGTATAATGTAAAAACACGGCAGATGTAGACCTGTGAAAGGATTGTTTAATATCTAAGATAATGTTGCCATGGCAACGCATCAAACTTTAATATTCTTTTTTGATGCTTTTGAGACTCTTAGCATGCTTGAAATTGCATGAAACTCGACGCGTCGATCGTTGCCGGAAGTCAGATATTTTCATTTATAAAGTTTTAAATATGTATATTTTTACGACAAAACCGCACGGATTACCCTCAGAAGGCCTTCGTTTATCCCCCTGGAGCCGGATGGATTACTTTTGTGAAGGATGTATGCACATTTTGGGACTTGAAGGAGGTGGACCCCATTGCTTCACATTATATCCACTGAAGGGTCTAAGACATTTTCTAAAATAACTGAAAATGTGTTCGTCTGAAACAAGATTGACATATGCATCTCGAACGGCTTGAGGGTGAGTAATGCATGTGTTAAATATCATTTTTGGCCGAACTATCCCTTTAAGCCAGCCCAAAAGGAAGTGGGATTTTGGTCTGAATGTGAATGTTTTGCAAAACCAGCCTCTACATTTTTACCCACTCCTCTTAAGTGGTTTATTTTATTCCCACCAAACTTTTTTAACATGATGAAAATACATTAAAGAAGCATAATTGTGAATATCTATTGAATATCTCAAATTGTTTTGCTATGGCGAGGGATTAAAATCATGTCAAAAAAATAAACACTAAAAGCCTCATATCTTTTAAAAATTTAATTATACACCATTTATTTCTAGATACAATTATAGAAATAACAGAACTAAACCCATTTTATTCTTGTTTTCAATTTAAGAATAATGTAAAAGTTTAAAAACAGCCAGGATTCACTATTCAGTCAAAAAATAAATATATCAAGTAATACATAGGGCTATACTGCCCTCTTGTGTTCAAAATCAGGTAGGCCTATTGTATTTAAATATATAAGGTAGCCTATGTGACTCCGAGAACATTTTCTCACCGGTTATTTGACGAGTAACACCGCCGGGGGGCTTTTAAATCGCTAAGTTAAAAGTGAAAGTAAAGTAAGGACGTCCGCACGGATATTTATAGTGGTGGCGCTCGCAGTGCGCTCGAATGAATTTCTATGGAAGTAGAAATGAAAAAAAGTTCGCTCTGTTTTGCTCGCTTGTCGGACGCGCACCGTTATGAATGCCAGTGCAGCCACATACTTTTTAGTGTCACCAAAGAGTATAGAAGAACAAGAGGCGAAACTTTGATGCTTTTTTGGTAACAGCTAACCGCTTCGGTAGCGCGGCCGCCATTTTGGGGTGAAAATTCCAACTGGAGTGACTGAACAACAACACAGATAACAGTTTTTTGAGGTAGTTTTTTCTTGCATTAGTGAGTATTTCCATTTTATGCAACTTTACACATCTACTATTATTAGTTACCAACTCCACTAGGCCTGAAATATATTTTGTACGTTTTAATCCCCTGGATCATGCTACAAACATGATGACCTTAACATGATGCATTGCTGTGTCCGTTATCATATAATTGCCACTTTGGACAGTGGCTGTGTTTTTTTTGTTTACATAGGCTTGCATGAATGAGACAGTGGATGTTTATGGATTGGTCATTGACTCTTTGAGTAAATCGATTCGTTCAAAATGCTGAATCATTTGTGTCTCTTACAGCGACAAGAGTTTAACCCTTGTTCAAGTTTAAGGCCTTGTCTTTTTGGATATATATATTTTTTTTAAATTCCAAAATATGCATACAACCCATATATTTTAAATGTATTGTTTGCTTTAAATTAAATTAAGATTGTATGTTCATCTGAATTATAAATAATTTATTCCTGTATAAAATAAAAACACATTTGAACTTTATTTCTTAATCAATGTAGAATGTGTAATTGAAAAATAAACAGATTAGGGCTCCGAAGACAATAAATGAAAATCAATGCGATATGGTGAATGTCCAAAAGATGGCTCCCACAGACTGTTTTTAAATGAGGTTGGATAAATATGTTTTGCTTTTAGACAGTGTGTGCGTGTGATTTTAGTTGGGTGACAGTTGTAGGTTACAGTTTGACAGGAGTTACAGTTTGACAAAAGCACTTTGTTGTGATTTATTGCGACTGTACACACATATAAGTAAACAATTTGCAGTTTGAATGATGTCCTCTATGAACAAAATGACAGAGTATGCTTTTATGTGTAACAATGTTCAATCTCACACACACACACACACACACACACACACACACACACACACACACACACACACACACACACACACACACACACACACACACACACACACACACACACACACACACACACACATATTGCATCATTGCAATCTTGACATCGCAGCCTGTTCATTATAGCCTTAATAATATATAATGATAAAATAGTCAACCTAACATTACCTAACACTAGTGCCTATTCTTTAGATACTAGTGCTTATTCTTTAGATATTCTTTTGAATACGTATTAGTAGCTAATGAATAAGTACTGGTATCTATTTAATAGGTACTAGTATCTAATGACTTAGTACTAGTATTTATTGAATAAATACTAGTATCTATTAATAGGTACTAGTATCTAAAAGGTCATTTTCTCTCTCTCTCTCTCTCTCTCTGAGCCAATATGGCAAGCCGTTTTAACATTTAATCATTTTAACCTACTAGTCTCTATTTTCATGCTACTAGTACTTATTTTTTAGATACTAGTATCTATTCCATTAAGTACTAGTACTTATTCATTAGCGACTAGTGCTTATTCTGTTTAGAATATTCAAAGTGCTTATTAAATTTTTATGCTTATTTATATTTTCAGAGCAGAAAATCCGATTTTTCTGCTTATTCAATATTGCATCTAAAATGTAAGTGACTTGACGTGTGTGTGTGTGTGTGTGTGTGTGTGAGAGAGAGAGAGAGAGATTGTGTCTGTTACAGTGACAAGAGTTTAAAAGAGCTACTCGGTCCGCCACTAGAGGAGAATGCAATATTCCAAATCGCAAAACCTCATTTGGCAAATCTGCCTTTTCTTTTGTGGCTATAACACAGTGGAACACGCTCCCCACACACCTTATTACCTGTACAAATCCTCAAACCTTCTCGAGTTTGACAAAAGCATGGTTATTGTCACAACAAAACTGTACACATCTATGAAATGTGTGTGTGTGTGTGTGTGTTTTGTACTGGGAGAGGTAGGGATCTTGATTGTTTAGTTTTGTCGGGGTGGGGTGGGGTTGGTTTTAGGAATGGGGGAAAATTGAGCATATGTTAGTTTTAATTGTAAATTAATTTTATGGTTAGAAAATTGTATATTTTAATGTTTTGTATTATTCTCTGCCAAGGGACTACGGGCGGAAAATAGCACTTGTGCTACAACCTGGCACAATGCATCTCTCTTTGTTTTTTAAACAAGGTTAATGTTAACTTGTGCATTGTCCCTATTTAAATAAAATGAATCAGAAAATGAATCAGAATCAGAACCCTTTAAGGCCTTGTCTTTTTGGATATATATCTTTTTTTATTACAAAATGTGCATACAACCCATATATTTTAAATGTATTGTTTGCTTTAAATTAAATTAAGATTGTATGCTTGGTAATTTAACCTAAATAAATTTAAAATGAATGTGCTATATTTCAGATTAATATAGCCTATTTGTTTTCCTTCATTTTAATCAACACTAACTTTATTCTCATCTGAATTATAAATAACTTATTTCTGTATAAAATAAAAAATCCCGAATAATCCAGACCAACCAGAGCGCACTATTTCTACAACATCATCAGTGCTGAAGCGGAACTACCAAAGCCGTTCGGCAGATAGCGAGCAGATATTTTGATATTTTGTGTCACGTTGTGCACAATAACCCTAAAGGCACCAGGGTGGCGGTGCCACCGGCTTTTTATATATATACATATATATATATATATATATATATATATATATATATATATATATATATATATAAATATAGCTGCGAGCAGCGATGAAGGGCCAAAGCAGGCGGCACCGCCACCCCGGTGCCTTTAGGTAACTAAAGGCACCGGGGTTGCGGTGGCACCGGCTTGGGCCCGTAATCGCTGCTCGCAGCTATATTTTTTATTTGTTTTTTTTTTATATGTCCATTTTTTATACATTTTTAATCAGTTTCTATTTTAGGACATCAAGTTAAACTAAATGAAAATGAGAAATGTGTATAAAACATAATAGAAAATGTAATTATAAGTTTTTAAACATTTTATTACAGTTTATTTTATTTCAAGTAACCAGTTGTTTATGGTATTTTAAATTTTTAGGAACTTTGTAGTGTTATTGTCATTTTATTCATTTTTTTTATTTTAAACGTCTAACTAAAATGTATTATTATTATTAAAACTATTATAAATGAGTTTATAGTCAAAAAACAAAAATGTATTATTATTGTTATTATGTATTATTAATATTATTAATTAGTTTTTGTTTTTATTAAACAAGTTAAAAAACGAATTAATAATAATATCAATAATAAATAAAAATTATATTAAATAATATTTACTACTTTAATTCAATAAAATAATTATAATAATTATTATTACTATTTATTTTTATTACTATTATTAATTTGTTTGTTTTTTAATGTCTAACAAAAACACACACACACACACACACACACACACATTATGATATCACTGTAGGTCTTTGCATTGGGACAGCTCACCTAAAAATGAAAACTATGATCAGAATAATGTTCATTTTAAGATCTGTCATCGTTCAAGCAAAGACTAGAAGGGGGTGCACATACTTTTATCCATGCATGTGATCTATTATTAAACGTTACAGTATAAATGACTCTTTGAATGACATGATGAAGCTGATGAATGGCTCCGCTCTCCTCCTGTGCTAAACAGACACACACACAGATCCGCCACACTGGGCAGAGGAGAAGTTCAGGGATTAAAGGCCTTGAGCCATGGATGTAAAAGCCTCCTCCTCTCCAAGCGGTCCTCGCTGAATCAAAGACACATTTGATCGCTCCCACAAGCATCTCTAAGGCTGAATGCTGCCCGGGCCCCAGAAATTAAAGTGGCAGAGTCAGTGACTATAAAGTAGTGCAGAGTCCACGGACATGGCACACATCAAGCGAGCGCAGTGTTTTAACAAAGTCCCGCAGGGCCCGACTTCACACAACCAGTAAAAACCGTTTCCAGTCCTGCTGTATTTAGGGCTTATGGACAGCGGGTTTGGATTTATACGTCCCCTCTGTAAAGGGCCAGCCGTCAGTCAGACACGCTTCTGAAACATCTCTGTGCTGGACTACTTTCATAACAGCGATAAGACTGGATGAATTTTTGAGGCGCATCTCATCTTATCTCCAGGCACAGGATGTCCATCTCACACAGCCGAGTTTATGTACTATCTCATTCATGAAACACGAGCAGAGCGAATTTTTGTGTGAATCGTGTGTAAAGTGGTTCTGGCGTAAATTTTCGGATTCATTAAAATGTTCGTATTTTCCAAATGTTAGTTGGTACACAAGAAATCTAACGTTACACCTGCTCCCAGCCACGCGTACATAGTGAGTTTAACATCCGAACGTTTTGCTCATTAATAACCAAGGCTGCATTTTAATTCACCTTAATCGGGTACATATTTACACAGCATTTTGAAAAAATATTATACAGGTCCTTCTCAAAAAATTAGCATATTGTGATAAAGTTCATTATTTTCCATAATGTAATGATACAAATTAAACTTTCATATATTTTAGATTCATTGCACACCAACTGAAATATTTCAGGTCTTTTATTGTTTTAATACTGATGATTTTGGGATACAGCTCATGGAAACCCAAAATTCCTGTCTCAAAAAATTAGCATATCATGAAAAGGGGCTCTAAACGAGCTATTAACCTAATCATCTGAATCAACTAATTAACTCTAAACACATGCAAAAGATTCCTGAGGATTTTAAAAACTCCCAGCCTGTTTCATTACTCAAAACCGCAATCATGGGTAAGACTGCCGACCTGACTGCTGTCCAGAAGGCCATCATTGACACCCTCAAGCAAGAGGGTAAGACAGAAAGAAATTTCTGAACAAATAGGCTGTTCCCAGAGTGCTGTATCAAGGCACCTCAGTGGGAAGTGTGGGAAGGAAAAAGTGTGGCAAAAAACGCCTTTTCTTTAGGACCTGATACGCCACTATGTAGCCTACGCTTGAAAATAAAATGTGGTGTTTTGAATGAACTTCTGATAATAAAACTTCGATTTCTGCATCTGAGAAATTTTTCTTTTTCATTCACTTTTGAGAAGACATGTTGAAATCCTTCGTTTGGTGTCATAATATGATGCCCATAATAGTTGTCAGTCGGATTTAATGGGCGGGATTTATGGTAATTGAGAATGAGCGTGCACGCGCATCCCATTTACGACTGAGTGGAATTAATTAACACACACACACATTTCACTGTCCAGTGTTGCCAACTTAGTGCCTTTGTCGCTATTTTTAGCGACTTTTCAGACCCCTTTAGCGACATTTTTTCAAAAAAGCGACTAGCGACAATTTTAACGACTTTTTGGACAAACCTCAGTAACCTCCAAATGTTGCCAGTACTGTCCTGCGAGCGCGAGGTCGTCACTCTCTCTAGCTGCGTCTCCCCTGTTCAGTGAATGGCTGAGAGGAGCGCACGGCCGCTGACAGACGCGAATGAGCAGTGTTTTTCCATGGACTTATCACTATCTGCTTTTCTTTTGTTTTATATTTAAAGAATTTAGTTTGACCGTTTTCATTTTATTTCTTTTCTTGTGCTTATTACTTGTAACTCTCACTATCACAGAGCTTAGTTCATCCGGTTCCCTAACTCTCTCAATTCAGATAATGATCCACATAGGCCTATAAAAATGTAATCATTCACTATATTATAGCTACTCGTTCTATTGTCTGACAACAACAAAAAAGGAAATGAAAACAGCTTTATTTGACATTCGGCTATATTATATTAAATAGAATAATAGAGCATTAATTTAAAGAGAAAACGCACTAGGCTGACAGAACGCAAGTACGACGCGATGACGTCATCAATATGCTAATTGAGGTATGACGTCATCTAGCGACATTTAGCGACTTTTAGGGAAGGCCTTAGCTACTTTCCTTTGAAAATAGTTGGCAACACTGATCACGTCTGACGTTTATGAAGTATTTGTGAATCAGGAGATGAGTTTTCGGGAAGGTCTCTTTACGCGCAAATCACTCTCATATTTACTCGTATATTTACGAATATTTCATGAATGAGACCCAATATCCCCCATGGCCCAGTCCCACTCGCATTAGTTAGCAAACGAACCGTGCGTTTCTCAAATTAGCATCTACAGATTTCCGAATCAGAGTATCATTTAGCAGATCTCTGGATTGTGTGCCCTGGGGCACAGAGAAGTGAGTGTTCAGAATTACAATTTTGAAGTTTTTTCTTGTGATGATGCTGTCCTGGAAAGATGATAAATGGCTAAATCTGCAAAATGCATTAGATCTGTTCCAAAACCGAGTGTGCCTCCTACCTAGACAGCATCTTATTATTTGTCATAGGCAGTTCTTAGGCAGCACATCCATAGCCAATTCCAGAATGTATAAATTAAAAGAATTCAGTCTAAATAAAATGGGCTATTTTTGCCCGTGTGTGTGATTTATCTTAGCATCGAGTCTCTGTGGTTCATGTTTAGGGTGACCACCCGTCCCGCTTTGCATTGTACCGCATAGCATTTTCACCCCTTGTACCGCACGTCGCATATTGAGAAAATTTCCCGCATTTTCATCAGTCTATTGGTTTTTAATTATCATATTAAGAAAACGTGCATGCGTTCTTCTGCCTTTTTGTGAAAGCTTTTTACCTATTCTTTTGCAGCGTAGTTTTTCACCTATATTTCACAGCGCTTTGTCAGAAGTACAAATACAACTGCCGTTTTTAAAATCCTATCCAGTGGTTGAAAAGAAAGGATAAACACGGTCACTAGTAGGTTGACCAAAATGTGGACCGGTGTTTCGTTCCATGTCAGTCAACAAATGGATAATTCGGTCAATTAAGATTTTAATTTAACACAATTTATCAACTTGTTGCTTGCTGTGGTTGCTTTAATTCACATCCTTTCTAAAAAAAAATATGAAAGTGTTTGGTTTTCTTAATATACAAGACTGTCAATTAATTTAGGGATGCACGATGATATCGGGACAACATCGGTATCGGCCGATAAAAGCTTAAAATGACCATCATCGCATCGGCCGATATGAATATTTCTGCCGATGAGTCTTGCCGATAGGGTGGCGTGTTTCCTATGCGCACGTGACGACCGTGAACGAAGCATGAGCGCCAGCAACAACTTCCAACTAGGGGTGTGCTGTGGGTCTCACGGTTTTTGATCGTGGACGATTAAAATGTCTCCACTATCTGCTTTTGAAGAAAAATCATAGTATCGTGCATTCTATCAGTTCAATTCTGGCGCCTTCATCTCAACATACTGTACAACGCGACGTACATTCACATCACATCACATCACATGTAAACGCAGAGGTAGAGTTACACTCACGGGACACCGCAATTCACAAAAGTTCATTGTTTGCATGTGCGTCAAAGTCTTGCTAGTTAAACATGTCACCGTGCTGATGCGCTGTTCTAACATGCGCTTTTCTGAGCGCGTTACACCCGACGCTCACAGGAACTAAAGCCGTCACAGCGCCTGCATACTGGACTAATCTTTCCAGTCTTATTGCGCTGATACTGTCAAATACACACAAGGTTTACATAAACAAAGTTGGTAATGTCTAAAGTGAAAGCAAACAGAGAAAATCTGCTTGTCAAATGCGTGTATATTAGACGCGTCGCGTCACTCGCGTGCAGTTCTTAAAGAGACAGTAATAATATTCTGCCGCTTGTCTTTAAAGAGATACTGCACCCAGAAATAAAAATTCTGTCTATCTAATGTTGTTTCAAACCTGGATTCATTTCTTTCTTGTGCTTAAATATAGGCTACTATGGAAGTCACTGGAGTACAGCAACTGTTTGGTTAGCCACATTCTTCCAAATAACTTTTATAATTTCAACAGAAGAAAGAAACTTGAGAGAGTAAATGATGACAATTTAAATTTTTGGGAGAATCATCCCGTTAATGTTAATAAAACAACAAAACACAGAGGAAATCACTCACTGCTCTTGACTGAGAACATTAATAGAAGCTTTAATAAGCTTTTTTTGCACTTAAAAAAAATACAAATATATCGGTATTGGTATCGGCATCGGGCAAAATTAGTTTGAAAATATCGGCATATCGAATATCGGCCAAAATCCTATATCGTGCATCCGTATCAATTATCTAATTTGATGTTGTTTTATATTTTATTTGTTCATTGTTTATTTTGTTGGATTTTAGTTGGACTTGGTCAGAACTGTTTCTAAAAAAATTCTCTGCATGATGGCGCTGCCTTTGGGCTCAGGGATGTTCAATTTAAATGACATAAAGACATAGGCCTATGTTGAGATGTAATGGTGTTTTCTGGAAGGGACTAAAGAACAAAGAATTTTTTTCAGCTGAAAGGCAGAATACAAATATTTGTATTAAGTTAGATAGACATTATATAACAGTTTCAGGTTATTTTTTAGTGTTGGTAACATGTCCCACACAAACTTATAATCATCCCACATTTGATTTGTTTGATGGTGGTCACCCTATTCATGTTGGCAGTAAATACCGACTCTCTCTTTCTTTATATTGTTTTTCTTGCAGATCATAACCATGAGAGATTACGTTCCAAAAATCATTGGCCAGGCAGCTTTCGATGAGTATATCGGACCGTACGAGGGTTATAACGACTCGGTGAATCCTTCGGTGTCAAACGTGTTCGCCACGGCTGCGTTCCGCTTCGGTCATGTGACCATCTCACCTGTGCTCACGAGACTCAACCGGAGCTTCCAGGAACACGAGCGCTTCCCTTCTCTGAGTCTTCACCAGACCTTCTTCAGCCCGTGGAGACTCGTACAACAAGGTTCCTGATCCGTTCATTCTCATCATCCTTTGATCATCACTGTGTAGTCTGATCCACTTTACACTTTATTCTGATCAAGAGCGTGTGTGTGTGTGTGTGTGTGTGTGTATGTGTGTGTGTGTGTGTGTGTGTGTGTGTGTGTGTGTGTGTGTGTGTGTGTGTGTGTGTGTGTGTGTGTGTGTGTGTGTGTGTGTCAGGGGCGCTGGAAGATGTTTTAGGTTGGGGGTGCTGGGTTATTTATTTGAGAAACAATATCAACTCTATAAAACTCGTCAAAACTCCACAAATCAAAACAAGCACGTATCAGTGATAACACTCATTTAAACAGCACACACATTATACAGTGTAATGTGTTACACACACCCAAGGCCGTAACCAGGGTTTGAAAATTAGTGAGGTCCGGGGTGAGGTCTAAAGAATTGAGCTATAATAATGGTTAGGCCATTGGACCCACATTTCCCCATGGACATTAAGCTGCGACCCCCTTTTTTTTAAACCCCCCCTCGGTATTTTTTTTGGGGGGGAAATAAACCATTAAATGGCACTTTCTGGAGAGTTTTGTGCAAAGAAATATAGAAAAAAAAGTAGATCTAGCAAGTCTTATATTTCTGTAATTCACACAGATCAAACACAAATATGCTAATTGAATAGATTGCTAGTTGAGAAACACTGCTTTAATTAATGTTTTTATGATGACTTTGTGAAAGGTTAACTAAACAGCATGAGCCGTCTTCCAGCTGGCCAGTAAGTTATTTGGCAAATTTCACTCTGTATCATACAGATCTGTGTTATGCTATTGTTTTTGATAGTGTTATACATTTCTTACAGATAATCACGATGATCATTGCGTTTGTCTTACTGAATGTGGTAGCTTTATGCAATTACAGTTTAAGCTTTTTTTTATTAAAGCCGACAGTAAAATGTTGCCAGATTTTGCTACGAAAAACAAAACAAAATAATAATAATACTCCGAAATAAGTTCAAAGCTTGTGTTTTGGAAATAAGATGAATATATCACTAACATGCAACTTTCCATTTTAATAACTTCCTAAAGTGTCACATTAAATCAGAAAAAACAGGTCCAGTAGACTACTGTTGCCTTTGGCTTGCTCATTTGGGGATATTCAAATTAAATGATCCATCATACCACTGATCAGCTCTACCAAACTTTGATGTCTTTTTCCAGTAGTAAACAACCACTGTTAAGTTGTTTTGATTGATACTGTGAAGCAGCTTTAATACAATCTGTATTGTGAAAAGCGCTATATAAATATATTTGACTTGACTTGACTTGACTACTGCCACCTTTCCATTAGTGGATCTGGCAACACGGGATCTGGCACCCGCGCCCTCACTCACAGCTCTCAAGCCCCGTTCACTGCGCCAGCTTCTCGCAGCAACATGAATTGCAAACACTCATATGAGGTGGTTTAAACGGCTAATTAATCATTCAGAGAGCTTGACCTTTTTTTTTTTCGAATGTAAAAAAATGACAGAGGTCCGGACCCCGGTGACCTCATTGCTGCGGCCATGCACACACCCGAACTTGACTGCACATGACATTTTTGCCGTTATTGATACTGCTTTCAATCGTAATGCAACGGTCACCGGTCTACGGGACATAAATTAAGCCTTTAAATAAAAGGGTCATTGGGCCGTTAACACTGTCAAATACCATAAAAGACCACAGCGACAGGAAATAGAAATTAACTAAAAAAACCTGCCTAGTGTCTAACAAACACAACACTGTAGAGCGGCTGCGGACGAATTATTATTATTATTTATTTTATTTATTTTTTGAGCGGCTGCTGACGAATTCTTTCTACACGAACACACAATATAACGTCACACTCTTTGCGTATGTTTTACAAAACATAATTTAACATAAATAGTCCTAACACTTTTTAAATAACCCACTTAAAGTGTTTATTAGAAATAAATTACTAAATGCTTAGAATTAATAAATGTGAATGAACAAAAATTTGCGTTACATTTACAGTTCCGTGAAAACGGGGTGCTGCAGTGTGTGTGTGAGAGTGTGTGTGTGAGAGAGAGAGAGAGAGTGTGTGTGTGTGTGTGTCAGAGTGTGTATGTGTGTGTCAGTGTGTGTGTGTGTGTGTGTGAGAGCTTGTGTTTGTGAGAGAGAGAGAGTGTGTGTGTGTGTGTGTGTGTGTGTGAGAGAGACTGAGAGAGTGTGTGTGTGTGTGTGTGAGAGAGAGAGTGTGTGTGTGTGTGTGAGAGAGACTGAGAGTGTGTGTGTGTGTGTGTGTGAGCGTGTGTGTATGTGTGTGTGTGTGTGAGAGCTTGTGTTTGTGAGAGAGACTGAGAGAGTGTGTGTGTGTGTGTGAGAGAGAGAGAGTGTGTGTGTGTGTGTGTGTGTGTGTGTGTGTGTGAGAGACTGAGAGTGTGTGTGTGAGCGTGTGTGTATGTATCTGTGTGTGTGTGCTGATAGAGACTGCTGGAGACTTTTTTTTACTCATGCAAAATATTGAAACGCATCCCAAGTTGATAAGAAGGTAAAAGAGTTTCAGGGAAGGCCGACTTCAATATAGAGTTGATTCATGCGAACATGTCCAGGCAAGGGACAGAAATATTGAATATGTCAATATTAAATGATGACTGCTGCAACTGGCAGACTCATTAATGAAGCACTGAATAATTTCTCTCATTCAGTTTCTAACTGAATGATTTATAGTTTTAAGTTCAACTCAGTTGCACATCAAGAGGACATTTTACATACATTCTGATTTATAGAAAACAACTTGACAACAGCAAAAGTCAATCCAAACACGGGGAGAAAACATTACCAAAAGCGGGAATAAAAAATACATTTCAACATAAGAGCCATTAAACACAAAACAGAACAGAAACGCTCCCAATTTGAACACCAAATATAATTGGTGTAAAATGTAGCGGATTGATTGATATCTTTATTTTGAACATGTAAATACAATTAAAAAAGAAATCAGAGAAAGAAAAAAAATGGTAAAAAAAACAGATGAACAACAAAATAAAAATCAATACTTTCCAGTACTTAAAAAAAACCTCTATTTACATGTACAAAAAGGAGTAGGAAGAAGTAAAACGTATGTACTCATACCCTTACTACTATATTTAAGGAAATGGCTACAAAATAATAAATCTACAGAAATCTATAATCAATGAAAATATATATTCAAAAGTTATTTTCACATACATATATTACACATACACAACAATATTTATACTCATACTACAAGCTCAGGTTATTATTAGCACTGTTTCTTTGTACCTCTGGAATATAATTTCTTTGCACATCTTTTTAAAATGGAATATGTTTGGACTTTGCTTTAACTCATTATTTAAGTTATTCCACAGTTTAACACCACTGACAGATAAACAGAAACTTTTCCTAGTAGTTGTGTGTTTCTGATTCTTATTAAGGGAGATGAAGTTAGCAGCTGCCCAGCACTGTGATCCACACTTGTGCATATCTGTGTGTGTGTGTGTGTGTGTGACGGTCAGTGTTTGATGGCATGTGTTGTTCTCTGAAGGTGGACTGGATCCGGTTCTGCGAGGTCTTCTGGGACGTCCAGCTGTCCTGCAGAACCAGGAGCATCTCATGACCGAAGAACTGACGGAGAGACTCGTGGTCCTCAACATCCCGGAGTCTGTGGATCTGGCGGCTCTGAACCTGCAGCGAGGACGAGATCACGGCTTACCAGGTGACTACATCAGAACACTTATTATTACTGGTGCTCTAACCCAGTGGTTCCCAAACCTGTCCTGGCGCCCCACCAACACTGCACGTCTCCCTAATCAAACACACCTGATTTTAGTGATGTATGTCTCGAGACCACTTTTACGTGGTCTCGGCCTTGACGGTCTTTGGTCTTGGTCTTGTGTTGGTCTCGGACCTCTCGGTCTTGTCTAGGTCTCGTTGTCTCAGACCGACATAGTGGTCGGAGGATATCAATATCCACGACGATATCCGCAACGGATTGATGCGCGCGTCCGAGTGAAGACAGTGCGGTGCGCGAGCCGTATCCGCGCTACTGATCACAGCGGCAACGAGCACTTTGATCACTTGATTCAAAAAACACATATCATGTACAGTTTTTGATGTATTAATATTTAGTAAAACACATATCAGTGACATGATGGGTTTTAACTTCATTCAGGAGATTTTGGGTAACTGCACAACTGATAGATGACTTTGAGCGCACCGCCAACGGTGTGTGTGTGTGTGTTTGTGTGTGTGTGTGTGTGTGTGTGTGTGTAACCATAGCGACAAAACAACCAACTTTCGGATCCTGGACTTTAGCTTATAATTACGTTTTTAAAAATATAATTATGTATTTAAAAGTTGCAGAATGGATTCATTTGGAGACTTCGAAATCGGCAGAGATAGGCAGGCAATGCAAAACAAAATCTTACAAGTTATTGCTTAGCTTCAACAACACTAGTCTGTTTTTTCCCCCTCCGGTCTCGGTCTTGGTCTGTCTTGGTCTTGGTCTTGTCTTGGTCTCGATACCCTCTGGTCTTGGTAGTGTCTTGGTCTCGGTTTAGGCGGTCTTGACTACAAGTCTACCTGATTCAACTCATCAGCTCATTAACCCATATGATAATGAGCTAATGAGTTGAATCAGGTGTGTTTGCATTATTGATTTATTATATTCCTGTTATCACTGTAAAGCTGCTTTGAAACAATCTTTATTGTATAAAGCGCTATATAAATAAAGCTGACTTATAGTTAACAAATTAAAACCATAAAAACACTTTCAATACTTTTCAAACTTTAACTGTGCCACAAGATGAGGATGAAGGACTGAAGACAGGATCAAATTATCAACATAATTAAATAAAACAAAAGGGTAAACATGCGTAACAGTATGTAGGAAAACACACGCATACACAAACAACACTGAAGACTGAAAACAGAGGAAGTAAATACACAGAGATAATCGACTAAATGAGGAGCAGTTGTGCTGGAGGATTAGTTTCCATGGTGACTAACGAGTGGCGGGAAAATAGAACAAAGGAAACATGTGACTGAAGACAAACAAACTAAAAGTCTGTGAAGGTGACACTAATCGAACATAAACGTGACAAACTGACATCAAATAAAATATGAAAAAATCCTATTTCACCTAAATGCCCAGGCAAAATTTCTCATTTTCATTTAGTTTAAAGGAGCTGTATGTAAGAAATGTATTTAAATTAATCATAAAATGGCTCTGATGTGTCTCCAGACATTAAGAAATCATGTTCATTTCAAATACTTATATCACTGACAACAGTAGTACGGCCACGATATTGTCATTTAAAAAGTGAAGTTGCAGCCCTCAACTGATGTTGATGTTGTCATCTTGTGTTTTGGCCTGAAGCCCCACCCTCCACCTATCTACCAATCACGAAGTCAGTAGTGTTTCGGCATCCGGGTTGCCAGCTCTGCTCTAGTTGAAAGCTCCTTGTAGCAGCCTACGTTCCTGCTGGATCCTGCAGCCTATCTGGCAACCTCGAGTCAGGGGGGAGGGGGAGGGGATGCACCGCTCTACAGTCATTTGAAAGTGATTGCAGTACCAGTTTTGGCCACAATCTTACATACAGCTCCTTTAACTTGATGTACTAAAATAATGTAGTAAAACCAAAATGAACATTTATAAAAATGATATAAACACTAATTACTAAAACTTTGAAAAAATACAGAAACTGATTTAAAATATTAATAAACACCACAACAGTATCTGCTTATTTAGCTTATCAGTATCTGTTTATTAATATTCTAAAACTCTTGAGTTTGAGAAAAAACATGTCTTAAGTATAATTACACTTTACAATAACGTTCCATTTGTTAACATGAACTAACACTAAAATACTTCTAAAGCATTTATTAATCTTAGTTCATGTTAATGTCAACATTTACTAGTACATTATGAAAATCAAAAGTTGTTAATATTATTTAATGCACATGCGCTAACATGAACTAAAAATGAACAGTTGCATTTTTTTTTATTAATTATCATTTACAAAGATGAATAAATACTTTTATAACCTTTACCAAGTTTCGTTAGCCTGGGAAAACCCAGACAACTTCCGGCAAATTTAGATTTGATCTGAAAGTTAGTCTGGCAAAGAGCTCATTCAAGCCCATTTCCAATCCGCCGAAATCGAGGCACCAATCAGAAGCGTTGGGGCGGGCTTTACACGATGACGACAGCGCTGGGATTTTGAAGCAGATTTTGTAGCCTACATTACAAAGATGGATGCCGCCGTCGAACATCACTCGTTCCAATCAGCTATCGCGTCTGTTTTAAGCCATTTGAACGTTTCCTTTTAGTTAAAAACCGAGCAAAGAACAACACTCGGAGATGTTTCTCCGCCGCTCTGCATACGTCATCTCCTTCATCGCTCTGATTGGGTTTAGGCAGAGACTATTTATATAGAGACATGCCACTTCATCAATCCTTAATACAACTATATAGGGAAAACCCGTAACGCCAAAGATGGCGGTTGTATGCACATGTCCCGGCCCTCCCGTTGGAAAGCCAATCGTCTGCTTTTAACAGTCAAGCCGGGAAACATTTAAGCCTATCGTCTGGTTCCACTGACGCATGCGCACAGTTGAGGTTTGCGACAGCGCAAAATACGTTACTGTTTGAAAAGGCGGCAGATTTGATATGCAGTGTATGTGTGAGTTGTGTAATATCAGACATCAGAAGTCTCCCGCAGATTGATAGCGGGTCCCTGATGCCCGCAAATTAGTTCAAATCTCCCGGTATCTAGAGCGAGCGAGCAAGAGCGCGCACATACTGTGCTTCAAACTGTGTAGCGCGCGCACGACCGAGGGAGAGAACCCTTGCGCATGCGCAGTAAAAGTATAACCTGTGGGGAAAAGGCCTTTTAAACCTTATTTTGGGGCAAAGTCAGCAAACTTTTTCAGCAATTTTGATCATAATTTACTGCTGTTTCTATACATGCAGTTTTTATGTCCCGGTGACCAGTGAAACTGCAGTTCTGACTCGCTGCCCATTCATTTAGATAGGAGCCTGGTCTTGTTAGTCCGAAATAGCTGCCCGGAGGCGTTGCCAAGATGGCGGCCGAGTGGCATGACTTGCCTAAAAGGACTTGGGTTTAGGTCTATCCGCGACGTCCGTTGGTGACGCCCCTCTGGAAATGACGCTTTGCCAGACCATAACTCAGTTACAACTGAGAATGGTCTGGTTTTAACCAGGCTAAAGTTTTGTACCATTCCAATGAAGTAAAAAAAAAAATAATCGGTCAAGATTTACCGAAGAGAGAAAGAAGGTATTAATATACTAGTCTACTGATACTCTGATGAGAGTTAGCTGACATGTAGTTGTATAGTTGTGTAATACACGAGTGATCTGTAAAAGTCTTTCTCCTGCAGGTTACAATGAATGGAGGGTTTTCTGTGGCTTAGACAGAGTTGAAAGCCGATCAGATCTCGCAGAGGTGGTCGGAAGTGATGTTTTGGCAGAGAGAGTAATGGATGTGTATGGACATCCGGACAGCATGGACGTGTGGCTGGGAGGAGTTCTGGAACGACCGGTGTCTGGAGCCCGGACTGGAGAACTCTTCACATGCTTGATCGGGAAACAGATGAAGACGCTGAGGGAAGGAGACCGGTGAGATCTGAGTGTGCAGAGACACTGCTCAACCACTGTTAACCTGCAACCTAGGGCTGCACGATTTGGGGAACACGTCATATTGCGATTATTGAGGTCAATATTGCGATTGGGATATAATAAACAAATGGTTTCATGAGTCAACTTGCTTGGTTCTAAAGCAAAATGCACACACAGATTAGTGATAATTCTGAAATGTGTATTTCTCAACTCAAACTAGCAACAACTAAATGATTAATTAATTAATTAATCAAAAATGACCCGAAGCGTTTAAATAAAAAAATGTTAAAAATCGTAGCTTCATCGGAATGGTCCAAAACTTGGTGACTTTTTTGGTACTTGGTATATGAACACCCAAAAAAATTGGGGACAGGATTTGAAAAGTCTAAGTGGTCGTAAAAAAAATAGTCACACTCAGGACCTTCGGGTCAAAAATGACCCCCATAGGAAATGAATGGGGAATTGGCAAAAATATGAAAATACAGAGTTTTTTTGTGCATACAATCTACAAAACAGACAGGATGCAGAAAAAAAGCACACAACAGTGAAGGGGTGAATCTCTTAAAACAATTGGTGACAAAATGCTTTCCATGTGTTCTCTTTATAATGCAATGTTCAGGTTTGAATGTATTATAAAGTAAAACTGCCACTTCAAATTACCATTTAAACCAACCAAAAAAATCTTCTTTTTTTTTTAAATTTTAAAAAATGACAAAAATAGTCTTTGAGAATCTGTTATTATATATTCAAATCAACAACCTGGAAAAAATTAAACAATATGTGAAAAAAATCACTAGAGTGTTTCTACCATAGGTTTCTACAGAGAGCTGTAAATCCACTAGTGGTAAAAAAGTGCTATTGCGTGATAAAAATGCTCAGTGTGTCCACCAGATGGCTCCGATCTCATTTCAAAAATTGCTTTCATGAGGCCTAGACTTGACTCTAAAATGAAATACAGCTTTAATAAAAATTTTTTTTATTATTATATATATATATATAAATTTTCTATTATATTCAATGGGAAAAAATGGGTCTTAATTATTGCAAAAATATTAATTATAAATCATAAAATTATCTCAAAACACCAAAAAAGAAAAGAAAAAATATTATTGAACAAAAATATATTTCATTGATTTTACTCAAATAAATAAATCTTAATGCCGCCCTCCGGGTCATTTTTGACCCGAAGGTCCTGAGTGTGAGTCTAAAATGAAGAACCCCAGAGGGTTAATAACACCTATAATGATCAATAAGCCATTGATGTCTGGATAAAAAAAAAAAAATATATATATATATTTTAAACATTTATTAGGCTTTAAAAAATATAACCGCTTTTAATTTAAGTGAACTTCAAACAATCCTCACATAAACCCATAATAAATGTCAGATTTACCTGCGCCCTTCCTGTCTAAAAGGTATATACAGAAATTGAATAAAGTTGTCAAACAGCTGCATAAGTTATAAATTATATATAGACTAATCCTTATTAAAGCTGCAAAAGTTCTTTAGTCAAGTAATTTTAGTCTGAGTCATTTTCTCTGTTCCCTCTGTTCTTTGATTAACGTTACTGACAGAAAGCTTTATTGGCTGCTGGCCCTTTAAGAGCAGCCGCTGTTGACAGAACTCTTTACGTCCATTACAAGACTGCTCTTATGTTATGAAGATACTCGACAAAACGACACTTTGGCATAATTGTGTGTGTTATTGTTCGTTCAAGCGCGAAAGAGAGCTGTATTCTGGCGCGCGGTCTGTGCATGCGCATGATACTGGCGTTTGTGTGAGTCACAGTCAGGACATTCACAGGCGCTCTCTTTTGACTTGTCACGTATGAATTGTTTAAAAGCATTCGCACGAATAAGAGCGGGATCATAACACTAGCCAAAGGATGACAAAAAATAAGAGATGCTGCGTTAATTGCAGCCCTAATTTGTTTATTTCATATAAAATCGCAGCATTTTGCATCATATAATTGCATAGGCTTGACATCACGATTGCAATATGATTAATCGTGCAGCACTACTGCAACCAACACAATACAAGCTATGTTTCCATCCACACGTTTTTATCCGCATTAAGCGATATCGAATGAAAAATGCCTTATGGAAACAGTAAAATTCGATTGAATTTCATGAATATCGACTCAAATGAAATACGATCGGTCTCATCGGATTTTATCTTGATCGATATACGGCTTACACTGTGTCCTAACTACACGCGACGCGACGCCGCGACACGCGATAAAAGGTATCTTTTCCATGTTAATCAGAGTTTTTGTCCTAACCAGACGCGACCATAGACAGTATAAGAAGTGGACAGAGCCATCTCATTGGAACTCAGTTGAGACAGTTGAAGCCCATTTTTAGCGATTTTTGAGCACTTCCGTTCCTGACGCGCAGACTCAAACCGACTCAAACTAAGCTTGATGACGTGAGCAACCTGTCTGACAGACGTGAATCTTCTAGTAGCTGTGCGTGAAAAGAGACGGGGAACTTGAGCAAAGAGTTCTTTGGCGTGAGTGAGCAGGAGTAAGTATTCCGTTGCTTTTATGGACTCATTATCTATGGGCTTCTCCCTTGACGGGACGTCCCCCCGATCGCCTGCGAGCTTCTCCTCCTGTCTGTACGGTCATTTCTGTACAGCGCGACAGAGAGTCGAGTGGTTATGACGCAATCGTTAGCCTATTTTTACTAAAACTGTTTCTACGGGGCCATAATGTAACATAGAAGGTAATGGAGCCCTTTATACATTGTCGTGTTTCTTTAGAATTAAATAATGGACAAATGGAGTCTTTAAACGCCTCAGACGTAAAGTTATTCGCTGTCAAAGTGACGCCAAAATGAATGGGAGTCAATGGAAATGCTAACGCAAGTGAAGTTCTGCTACAACATGGCGGCACCCGGCCGGCTTCAACTTCCGGTCGATGGATTACCCCCTTGGACGCGACAGCGGCACGCGAAGTTTCTAATTTAGAAACGGTTCCTATTTCTGCGACGTCGCGGCTGACAGATCCGCCCACACAGAGAACAAGATCGAATAAACTGATTGTCATATGAAGAAATTACACTGGTTATTATGAGTACACATTATTTATTTTTAGTTAAAAATAGGTCACACAGATTTTGAAAGCATAAAATACAGCGTTCAAACTGAATTCTATGCAAACAACTGTACTTCATAACAAAATTAGTCAATGAGTATATTTTGTTAATGTTTTGATTTTTAATAATGTTATTTCTTGATTTGATTATGTCCTTACTCATTTCCAATGCGAGTGCGGGCCAGCAGTGCACTTTCACAGAGAGACTCCGCCCACACGCTGTTCTGAATGGCTGTGATTTTTGATTGACGTGTGGCGTCTCACAGTCGCGTCGCGTCTAGTGTGGACAGACACACTTGCTGTCGCTGGAATTTTATCGCGTCGCGTGTAGCTAGGACACGGTGTGATACATGTCAGCAGCGGCACTGAACGCGGATCCACAACAGAACCGGAACACAATACAATGCTGAATAAAGGCCTAGTTTTTGTTATTTTTGGAGCAAAATGTATTTTCGATGCTTCAAAACATTCTAACTAACCCACTGATGTCACATGGACTACTTTGATGATGTCTTTATTTCCTTTCTGGACAAGGACAGTATACCGTACACACATTTACAATGGAGGGACAGAAAGCTCTCGGACTAAATCTAAAATATCTTAAACTGTGTTCCGAAGATGAACGGAGGTCTTACGGGCTTGGAGCGACATGATCATTAATGACATCATTTTCATTTTCGGGTGAACTAACCCTTTAACATTCGCATAACCATAAAACGTTTTTAAAAGTTTAAAAAAATTAACAACAAAGAAATAACGTTTTCAAAACTTAATAAGAACGTAAACGAAACTATGTTCTTAGAACATAATTTGGTTAGTTTTGATTAAATGGAATGTGGGAAATGGAATTTTGATAAAATGGAATATATCCTTAACTGGACGTTTTTAATGTTCAGGGTGCAACAATGTTTTCAAAACTTAATGAGAACATTAGCGAAATATTCTTAGAACATATTTTTGTTAGCGGGGATGCAGCTTTAAAAAAGACAGTTCAACAGTGCCCGTCCACGTCTTCAGCACTGTTCGTTCCGGAAGTGTTTTTTCCGGGGGGTTTTTCCCATGGGGATTTCAAAAAAATTCTGCGTTATAAGCCATGAACCAAACCAACCAGCTATGAGGAGAATCACAACACTACAAACTTTAATTTAAAGCAAAAAAAGTAATTGAAAATCAGACAAAAGTACAAGACTGTGTTTAGTGAGGGAAAGGACGATCCCATGAAGCAAATTAAAAACGATGTAGAAATATAAAACTACTCATTTAAAAATGTTATAAAAACAATATATTTTAAGATTGTTGAAAAATATGCATATATATTGAAATTAGGGCTGTCAGTTAAACACGTTATTAACGGCGTTAACGCAAACCCATTTTGACGCGATTAATTTTTTTATCGCGAGATTAACGGTCTTTTTGGCCTAGCAAACTGTTGTTTTTTTCACTGCGCTATGAAACCCACTCATTTCAATGGCTTGTGCCGCGCGAGGACGTTATGTTGCTTCGTCGGCCATCAAGTGGTGTTTCAGACTGGACTTGCTGCGATGATGATAGCTCAGTTCACAACGACAAAACACACAGATCACTTTGGTCTCGTCAATGGAACCATTTGGCAACTTTTTAAAAGTAAACTTTCCATTCAGAATCTTATTGGCATCCATTTCAGCGTCTCGCGCTCGTCATCCACTCAAAACGTAACGTTAACCTACTATTTGGCCGGCTCGCAACAAGTGTGTTTACGGTCTAGCTAGATCCGGTGCTTTGACCGGTCAAAATTCAAATTAGTTCAACTTTTGCCGCTGTGGCGATTACCAGCGCGGCCAATAGAAACGTTTTGGCATCCAAAAAGTTTTGAAAATTGGCGTAGCGCCGCACATTCCCCGTCCTGTCTGAAAGCACTATCATCACAGCACATCCAATCTGAAACACCACTTGATGGCCAAGCACACACACACACACACACACAGCTGATGTGAATTCTCCGCCCCCTCGTCAATATCAGGACCTCGTCAGTATTTCTTTCACCCTTTTATTGATGGACAGTGTTACATTGTGTGAGAGATTATTTGCTCCAAGTGAAAATGTTTTAGTGTGAAATTGAACACAAATATTTCAATTCGTTTTTTATTGAAAACAACATATACTAAGTATTTTGAGATCGACTTGATTACATTCACAGTGCTTCATGGGAGTGGGCGGAGCTAAAGAGATCTTTTGGCACTTTTTGGTTAATTGGTTGTTGCGTTAAATCTTACCCAGATACAATAGTGCTATTTTCTGATTGGCTAATTGTGTAGCCCTTTCCTTTTTTTGATTGGCCGATAAGTGGCAGGCTCGATTAAGGGGAGACACGCTTGATTCCTGCCGGTTCCACAGTGAAAGCGGCGTGGCCAGAGACAATTTGGGCGCTGCGGCATATTAAATATATTATAAATAGTTTTTCTGCGTGAGAAATACAATGTGTGGTGGCGGGAGAGCGTGACAAAAGACCGAAATGACTGTCACGCTCAATGCTTGACACTTGAGAGCCCTGGTTCTGTTCAATAACTGTGTTAAAGTTGATCAATTCTGAAATGAGTTCAGTACGGCTATAAGCAGCTGAAGACAATAGTGGTTAGAGGTTTAAAACAAGTTTTGCTTTTCTCGATGTCATTCCAAACCCTTATTTAACTTGGGAGAAGCACAAGAGATGTTATTTGTCAAATGATTCCTTTAACTTGTCATGTCAAAATGCTAAGAATAACACATTGATATTGATATTTTTGGTGTGATTCAGATTCTGGTGGGAACATCCCGGTGTGTTTTCCCCAAAACAAAGACAGGAACTCCAAAGGCACTCTCTGTCTCGTGTCATCTGTGACAACAGTGGCGTGACGGAGGTTCCTCCTGATCCGTTCAGAGTCGAAACTTACCCCGAGGACTTTCTCTCCTGCGGGAACATCCCGTCATTGGATCTGGAGGAATGGAAAGAACAGCCGGATGACGGTTCGTATGGGACGGTTTTTAATTTACGGACACAAATCCTGCTTTTCCAGCTTTCTTTAGATTGAGATACTAGGTTAAAATGTACATATACACTACTGTTTATTTGAAATTTTATTATATAACTGTAATATATATTATATGAAATTCATATTATATTTTATGTTTTATAATTCTATATTTTTATTCCTGTGATCAGAGCTGATTACTCCAGTCTTCAGTGTCACATGATCCTTCAGAAATCACTCTAATATGAGGATCTGATGCTCAAGAAACATTTATGATTATTATCAATGAAAACAGCTTCTTCATATTTTTGTGGAAACCATGATCAAATATTTTCAGGATTCTTTGATGAATAGAAAGAACAGCATTCATTAGAAATATAATCTTTTGTAACTTTATCAAATGTTTTGTCACTTTAGATCAATTTAATACATCCTTGTTAAAGTATTAATTTCTTAAATAAATATCTTACTGACCCGACTTTTGAATGGTAGTGTATTTGCAAAGAAAAAATGATATTTTATGTCATGTAACTGGCAGTTTTTCACCATCTTTTCCTTCACTACTAGTTCATTTGAAATAGTCCTGAGGTGCAACAAATTATTCCATGTGGCCTCTCAATTAACTGAACTCATAAACGCTGCATGCATAATAACCATATAATAATTAGAAATAGCATGTCACACCACAGGACACTGCTTGAATGCCTCCTGTATGTGTCCATGTGTTAACTTTCCAAACGCAGCTAAATATTGCTGTGGAACTTCATGAATAGTAAAGAGGCTTTGAGGAATTACACAGTCTCTGTGAGGAATAAAAGACGTGCAGATTCTCTTGTGTTTAAACTCAAACTCATTCAGTCCCAGGAGACGCTGAGCTGGTTTTATCCCCAGTGTGGAAATCTGCTGGTGTAAAATATTCTAAGTGTGAACCCTTGGCAGGATTTGTCATGTTCTGACAATGGACCATTTTTCATTTGTACTTACAATACACTATAGTTCAAAAGTTTGGGGTCAGTGAGATGTTTTATTAAATAAATAAATACTTTTATTCAGCAAGGATGCATTAATCATAAGTGACGGTAAAGACATTTATAATGTTACAAAAGATTCTGTTTCAAATAAATGCTGTTCTTTAGAACTTTCTGTTCATCAAAGAATCATAAAAACAGAAGTATCGTGTCAAAATGTAACAGAATGAATCTGTTTTTTCAACATTGATAATAATCAGAAATGTTTCTCGAGCATCAAATCATCATATTAGAGTGATTTCTGAAGGATCATGTGACACTGAACACTGGAGTAATGATGCTGGAAATTCAGCTTAAGAATAAATATTCACATAGAAAACAGCTATTTTAAATGATAATAATATTTCACAATATTACAGTTTTTACTGTATTTTTGATTACCGTAAAACTTCAAATAGTAGCCCGGGCTTTTATTTTCCCAAATCGTCGAACTGCACCGGCTTGTATTCGAGACAGGCGTCTATATGAGACAGGCCTTTATAATTTAGTGTTGATATGTTGTTCATTGAGTGTATAGGCCTGTCTCTAATCTCTAAAAATCTCCAAATGCTCCACGTGAAACTGCGGTCTTCCGACCTTTTACTATCGCGTCAATTGATTTTGATTAATATGCGCGAGGGAGAGAGAGCAAGACAGCGCTCGTGTTTTTTGAAGACGTGGAGTGCGTGCGCGCGCGCAACCGGGGCGCTCTCTCTCTCGTAACGCGCCCTGTCAAGCGCAGCAGTCATTCTATTCTACATCACTCATCGATCAAAAAAGGCTTTGGAGGGACAAAAATTTAATTTGCCGGCCGCCAAAAAGCGGACAATCTGACGGTTTTAGAGGATTGAATACAACCCGAAACTAAAAAACAGACCCGGCCTCTATTTGAGACTGACCTTTATTTACCCAAACCTGCAGCCACACCAGGCGTGTAAAAGAGACAGGCGTCTATTTGGGACTCGGCTATTATTTGAAGTTTTACGGTAAATAAATGCAGCCTCAGTGAGCAGAAGAGACGGCTTTCAAAAACATTAAATAATCTTACTGACCCTAAACTTTTGAAAGGTTGTGTAGATCTACTAATAATGTTTTCAGCGCGACTGATACGGGTTTTTCAGCGACTAAAGGCCCTTTCACACCGGACGCGTAACGGAAAAGCGAATAGTTCGCGTGTGAATAGTTCGCGTCAAAACCATTCACATCAGCCGCGACGCGAAATTGCGACGTTCAGAGATTCAACATTCCAAAACTTTCGCGCCGACAGCTGAGAAAACACGGACACTTCATCATCATCATCATCATCATCATCATCATCATCCAGTGAAGACGAGCTTTTCGTTTTCTTTAAAAGACAGAAAATAATGTTTTGTGGGTGCACCCAATCTTAAAGAACAGAGGAGTCTGAAGGGGAGTATGCTAATCTTGTAAAGTAGCTAAAACTTTGCCACAAAGAATCGGCCAAAGTAAGGATTATGCATTAAACATTTGAATTGTTTATTAATAAACTAATGTGTTCTATCAATTTTCGGTATGAGTTCACAGTTCACCCGCCAGTTCACGCGCCGGCGCCTCCGTGTCCTAATTATATTGTCTACTATATTTGCTTCTTATTCCTATAAATCCAGGCAATTTGTTGATGAAACATTGATTAAAATTAAGATACAATTTAGACAAAACGAAATTCACTTTAAAGAAAGGCTTTCTACAAAACAAAACTTAATAAGTGGCCAAAATTATGTCTGACCCATTCCAAATGTTTTCGCTATATTGGGCATCTTATGATCCTTATACTCATCTCATGCGGTTCCCATATAGCTAATCAACATAGATGAAATAAAAAAAAATAGCATTATATTATTTAAACGTATATATGAAACATATGTTTGAGTTTTTTAACTTATAGGCCTGCTTTACTCACATGCTCTGGTGTGTGGCCTATACATGAATGCAAAAATAATATGAAACACACAACCATGAATGTTGAAAATATTGCTTGTTTTTAGTTTACTTCATGTTGTGACACTTCTCTTCTCTCGCACATAATGCTGCTACGTCAGAGCGGCCAAAGCGTCAACAAGCTTCGCCTTTGTTTCCATGTATGTGATTGGCTGAAGCCTTTTCTGTCGCTGCAAAAGTTTAAAAAAAAATCGGCATCGAAGCGAAAAAAATAAAAGTCGTTTTTTCGCCGCAGCACATTCGCGTTCAGTGTGGAAGCACTCATTACACAAACAGCTGATCAAAAAATAAAACTATCGCGCGAATTATTCGTGTCAAAATCGCGTCCAGTGTGAAAGGACCTTTACACTGCAAAAAAAATAATAAAAAGTTGTTCTTCCTCTGTATTTCTGTCTTGTTTTCCAGTACAAATATCTAAACGTTCTTAAATCAAGGTACATTTACTGGAGAAGCAAAATGACTGTAGATATTACATTTCTGAATAATGCATGAAAATGTAAGTTTATGCTTAAAACAAACACAAATATCTGTCAATGGGGTCAGAAAAATAATCTTGTTCCCCGTTTGAATTACGTTTATTTTTCTGAGCCCATTGACAGATATTTGTTCTTGTTTTATGCTTAAACTCACTTAATATTGATCACTATTTTCAGAAAACAAGACATAATATATTAAGTCATTTTGCTTCTCAAGTAAATGTATATTGATTAAATAAAAACAGAGGGAGAACAATATTTGCAGTGCATCTAGAGAGAATAAAATGCTGATATATATATATGTATAAAACAATGACTTGAGGGTACAGGACTCTTTTAACTTCAGAAACCGCTAATAAACCACCTGAACATCTCAGTCACTGCTCATTTCGGCTCTGGCAACCAGCAGCAATTTGCCGGATGTTTGTTCCAGTTCAGTAATTGTGGTTTGTTCACACAGACATCACTGGGCCACAGGTTGTTGGACTGCAGCCGCTCATGCATTGTATTAACAATCATTTTCAATGTGTTCGCCGCTCCTCAGAGTCCGTAATTCTCAACGCTGGAATCCGGCCCAATGACAAATATTGATCCATTATGAGCCTGCGACGCTGCCAAAACAATTAACGTTAGCAGTCGCACCTGTTACGTGCAATAGAAATGAATCTTTCTAATGAATACTAGGCAAATCCCACGGTAGAGAGCCAGATGTAGAGAGCCAGGCAGGTTTGCATTCGCTTGGCCTCCTGACATCACGGGTCCCGACCCGTTCTGAACACATCTACAGTGTTTATTCAGTCCCGAAGCTCAAGCTGCCTATCAAATAGACTGCTGTCGGCTCTGATAATGTCCTCTGGAGAAGATTGAGTGTGTGAATGGATGTCACAGCGACGTCTGGTCCTCAGGGCATCAATGGCACACGACGCCAACATTACAAAAACTGCTTTCAACAATAGGACCAAAAAGATTCGATACAAGGAGAAATGTCTGAAAAATTAAAACTCTGTCATTATTTACTCACCCTCATGTCGTTCCAAACCCGATAGACTTTCGTTCGTCTCCAGAACACTAATGAAGATCTTTTTGATGAAATCTGAGAGATTTCCATTGACAGCTACACAACTGACACTGTGACGCTTCAAAAAGTTCATAAAGAGATCATAAAACCAATCCACATGAATTGAGAGGTTTAGTCCAAATCTTCTGAAGACACACGATCGCTTTATATGATGAACAGATTGAATTTAGGCTTAAAAACATGCTTATTTTGATGTAAAAGAAGCTGAAATGCAGTGTCAGTTCAGAGCTGAAAGTAAAACTGGGGGCTGGATTAATGGTAAAGATGCAACATCAAAAAAATGATTTCATAAATATAACTGCCAGCTCTCTGAAGGACACAGATATGAGTTGAATGATGTCTTTGGATCTGCATTTAATCTTTAAACAATCTTGTATATACACATCAATCTATAAATTACAGGAACGTCTGTCTGTCTGTTAATCGAATATCTCTCGAACCGTTAGTCCGATGGATCTCAAACTTGACAGCTGTCTTGCTACGGGCACGAGTAAGTGCAGTGCCGAGTTTGAAATAGTTTGGATTAGAAATGCAAATGATATCGTTAAATATATCTGTAAAAGAAGCACACATTGAAGTTGTGGTTTAAAAATAAACATTCTTTCAGCTACACTGTTTACTTCTGAAGTAAAAAAGTAGCGATTCTTTTCGAGAAATGTAGCAATTCTTTTCAAGGTTGTTATTATATATTACAGTGTTAATATACATTTATTTAGGGCTGGGCGATAAAACGATAACGATAATAGATCGCGATATCATTTTTACTCGTATCGAGCTCTTGATATCGTTGTATCATGTTCGATAATGTTTATGCGCAAAAAAAGCGGAACGAAACTCATTTGAACCGCGCGCCACACGGACCGCAGCGCACTGAGATCCAGTGAGATCATACTGTGAGTGAGATGCGCTTGATTTCAGTGAAGAACACCAAAGTCTCGGTGATTTAAACCAGTTTAAAGGCAGATGAAACAGCGCTGACAAACAGGAGAAACACTGTGTTACAGCCAGAATATGAATTGATACTGAATCCATTTACCATGGATACCATGTAACGTTACGTTAGCCTAGTAATATTAAGTGCACCATGAAATGTGGGATATACATATTGAATTGTATTATTAATGTAGACAATGTATTAAAGGACTAATGGAATATAATTACAGTATTTAATAATGTATGTAGGCTACTGTTTTTCATACAAATACCAAAAACCAAGTTACATTTTGCCATGATAGTGAGGTGCAAAACATGTAGGCCTAATATTAATATTGCAGCCTGCACCTCAAACTGCTGAAGATACGTGCCATCAAAGTCAGGACACACAAACCTGTTTCAAGACTTGAAACAATATCCCCCATTAGCACATGCAGAAACTAAGAAATTATTTTTTCTATTAAGATATTTATTTTGTTAAGGAAAAATGGCATCTTTGAATGTTCTACCTGAGATTTGTGAAATGTCCACCTGTTTGTCATGATATGTTCTGACAATAAAGAGTAGTTTAAAACCACAATTAACACTCTGGTTTCTACAACTTTCACTTAGGAGCAAAAATCTGAAAAACTTAAAAGAAATAAAAATTTGACATTTATCGTGATAAATATCGATATCGACTGATATAAAAAAAAATATCGTGATCATTTTTTTGGCCATATCGCCCAGCCCTACATTTATTACAATGTAATTATAGGTTTATTACAATGTAATTATACATTAGTGTTATCAGGGACGTGCACAGACAGTTTGAGGGGCAGGGGCTCAAGTGGAAAAAAAGGGCACTTCTCATAATTACGTTTCTTTTTTTCTTTTTTTTTTTTTAAACAAAAAAGTATATATATATTAACCATAGACTGTAAAAACTGATATTAACACAACTCTGACTTACGGAGCCCCCCTAGTCCCACTTTGTCAATTTTTTTTATTATAACTATAGTATCTCGTGGCCTCAAGATAGAAACTCGTGGCCTCAAGCTAGTGCTTGAGGCCACGAGATACTATCTTGAGGCCACGAGATAGTTATAATCATTTTTTTGACAAAGTGGGACTAGGGGGGCTCCGTACTGACTTTTAAAAAAATGTATTAAAGTTAATTAATTTTATCTTCCTCAAACTCACGCAATTGTTTTATTTTCAAAAGATGACTACAAAATAATCAGTTCACACAGAAACCATGGTCTCCTTAGTATTCATAGGTTTATAGAGCAGCAAAGGAAGCCACAATGTGCATGTTTTCTATGCTACTAGTTTCAATCAAGTATATATTTGAAACACCTGATGGTGACATGGACTTAAGCCCTATTCGCACGGGATTAGTATTATCTGGTGACATATAGTAATTTGTAATAATTGCGGAGTTTGTCTGTGATCTTAATCCCGTGCGAATCGGCCATGTCTGTAATTTGTAAAGTAAAAATTCCCCCGCAAATTACCTACTATATTTCGCCGTACACAGAGGTCCTGTTAAAATATTAGTCCCGCGCGAATCGGCATCTCTGTGATTTGGCCGGATCGTATATCATTTTTTCAAGGTTTTTGTTTCATGTGCGCCTTTTTATCCATCTTTCGCGAAGAATGGAGGCTGGTTTGGAGTGTTTTGATAGTATTTTGGGTGCTGGGTCATATCGCAACTACACAATTTGCAGAAAGTGAAAGCTGAAAATCATCAGAAGAGCAAAAACAAAACGAATGATTAGATGGAGATGAATGACATGTATAGCAGCATGCGGTAAGGAACTTTATTCTGTTTATGTCATAATATTTCATACGGCTAGACCTATAACGAAAAGAAATTTCCATGCCTATTGACGTCATATCCGGGAGATAAGTCAGTAAATTCGAGTAAAATCACAGGCTTCGGTTATCCCGTGCGAATGCGCCACACGAAATTCAGATGTGGCGGGGTAGTTTTTAAATCACACGAGGTCCCCAGATAATACTAATCCCGTGCGAATAGGGCTTTAGTTTCACATTTGAGGCAGGACTGTATCATCATCATCAAATAAAACCTTCAAAATCCACATTTAGATGGAGTTTGTTTTAAACCTACTATCCTCCATCTGTTTGCAACTTTGCATCTGTAGATTTCTTCTAAATTCACCAATTTAGATTTCTACATTTCAGGGGGAAAGACTCTTGATGTATGTAAGTCATTGACTTTAATAATAAGAATTTTAGGCCATAAAAGGTCATAAAAACGTCCGGATTTTCCATACAAGGTCATAAATTACATTTAGCCACGTCTTAAATTGATATGGCCATTCATTCATTATCGCGATATAATTTTTCTCGATAAAACGATATGAAGTTTGAGTCAATATCGTCAATACTCGATATCAATATCGAGTCAATACTCAATATCAATATCGAGTCAATACTCAATATCAATATCGAGTCAATACTCAATATCAATATCGAGTTCGATAAATGTTCGATAATGTTTATGTGCCAAAAGCAGAACGAAACTCATTTGAACCGCGCGCGCCTCACGGACTGTTTATCCGCTCGGCTCGAAGTCCAAACGGCAGCGCAGCGCGTGCTCAGTAGAGCAGAGGCGTTTACTCTGATCGGCGCTTCAGAGAGGGAGCGCTTCAGAACTCCTGACCTGATATTTAGATACACTATTCAATAAATATATTTGTTTGACAGGGAAGCTGTGCGCAAATAGTAATATATATTATTTTTCAAAAATAAAAATAAAAGCATCCCAGAAAAAAGGGCACTTTCTCTCCAGGAATAAAAAGGGCAGGTGCTCAAGCCCCCTTTGATGTCTATGTGTGCACGTGCCTGAGTGTTATTATACGTTTATTACAATGTAATTATACATTTATTACAGTGTATTATACATTTGTTACATTATTATTTTGTTGCATTATTCTTTTTGAAAAAGTAGTGATTCTTTTTGAAAAAAAGTAGTGTAAAAAATTTTATTATACATTTGTTACAGTCTTATTATAGATTTACTACAATGTAATTATACATTAGTGTTATACGTTTATTACAATGTAATACGTTTACTACAATGTATTTATACATTTATTACAGTGTTATTATACATTTGTTACATTATTATTTTGTTACATTATTCTTTTTGAAAAAGTAGTGATTCTTTTTGAAAAAAAGTAGTGTAAAAAATTTAATTATAGATTTGTTACAGTCTTATTATAGATTTACTACAATGTAATTATACATTAGTGTTATACGTTTATTACAATGTAATTATACGTTTACTACAATGTATTTATACATTTATTACAGTGTTATTATACATTTGTTACATTATTATTATTATTATTATTATACATTTGTTACATTATTCTTTTTGGAAAAGTAGTGTAAAAATGTTTTTTACATGACATTACAATGTAGTTATACATTTATTACAGTGTTATTATACATTTATTACAATTTAATTATACGTTTATTACAATCCTATTATACATTACAGTGTTATTATACATTTGTTACATTATTATTATTATACATTTGTTACAATTATTAGTTTGTTACATTAATCATTTTGAAAAAAGTAGTGATTCATTTTTGAAAAAGTAGCGATTCTGAATCTTCTGAATATTAGATTTTATTCTGGTGCGCTTAATGTTGTCGTTTTCTCAGAGTTTAGGCTCTTGTGTAATAGTAGCCTAGGCTATTCAGCAACTCAAACACACCAAACCAACAATACGACAATTAATAAAAACACAAAAACTGATTTTGCACGGGCATTGCACTAGTATATCCAAATTCACTGTAAAATAATCAGACTCTTCAAACGATTAAATGTAAAATGTAGACAAAATTCATTAATTTTTATGCCATCTAAAATGGGCAACTTATGAATGTCAAGTTTGGTGGTGAAGGTTCAAATATCAGCGCTGAGCCTCTGACCTAAAACACAAATGAATTGTGCATCATCAAAGCATGATTTAATTATATTTTGCTGTAAAAGTCACCATTAGAGTGATTCCTGTTCCCTTCAGTGAAGTTTACTCCATTTCTATGAGTATAAACAACTTGTTTTTTGTAAAGAGGTAACTCTCTATAACCTTTTCAGTTTGAACAACAAACTGATACACAAGTAGACAAACTAAAAAAGTTCTGTGTCACTATTAATCCAATTCAATTTACATTTATATGTATCGCACTTTTCCCAATACATATCATATCAAAGCAGCTTTACAGAAAATGCATACGTCTACATTCAAATTTAGAGTGATTCTTTATCAGAGGAGACTGTGTCAAAGTAATGTACAGTTCTAAGATAATTTGCAGTTAGCTTACATCATGTATAACTTGTGAGCTTGTAAACAATGAGCTTATTAAGGTCATTATTGCAAATCATGATCACATTACAGGTGAAACTCGAAAAATCTTGCAAAAGTTCATTTATTTCAGTAATTCAACTTAAAAGGTGAAACTAATATATTATATAGACTCATTACATGCAAAGTGAGATATTTCAAGCCTTAATTTGTTATAATTTTGATGATTATGTATTACAGATATGAAAACCTTTTCACAATATTCTAATTTTGAATTTGGGGTTTTCATAAGCTGTAAGCCATAATCATCAAAATTATAACAAATAAAGGCTTGAAATATCTCACTTTGCATGTAATGAGTCTATATAATAAATTAGTTTTACCTTTTAAGTTGAATTACTGAAATAAATGAACTTTTGCAAGATATTCTAATTTTTCGAGTTTCACCTGTATATAGGAAATATGGCAGTGGTGCGTGTTAATGGTTGGCATCTATTATGTAATGTTAATGCTCAGTTGAATGTAAAATGCAAGTTTATATATATATTTTTTTGAGTTGAGTACAGAAATTCTGACTTTAAAGTTGATACAATAATTTTTCCATAAGTTGAGAATACTCAAATACTTGAGGCAACCAGCTTCAGGACATTGAGTTTTCTCAAATTCTGAATTTTTACAAAGTATAGAAACTGATAATATAATATAATGCATGCTATAATAGAATCTAAAATGCATGTGATGATGTTTGATAGATTGATTTTTTCCCTGCAGAATAGAGACTGTGAGACTGTGTATCCGAGATGCTGACGGCAACACCAGAGGCTCATTTCCAGCAGCACAACGGTGACGTACCGCACAATGACAGAGAATAAAGAGAAAGAGCTGCTGAACAACATGCACGTAACTGCAGGACTGATGAATCACTCGCTTTATGTTGGAATATAATACACTGAGCACAGGCCCTAATTAGAGATGGATTAATACTCTTTACACAGACCTGCCTCATTCTCCAACGGCACAAAAGCACTGATCAGCGGATCGTTTGAAAGCATTTATGAATATGAGCTCAACTCTGGGCTTCAAGTAGCACAATTGGTCTTTGGTTCAATGTAAAATGCATTTTTACTGCATGTATGTTGAGTGATGTAAGTTCACTGTCATATCTGGTTTCAAAACTGAAATATAAAAGAAAACATTTTCATTCCCCAGTTTGTGATTTTATTACTTTTAGGCTACATTTAATCCGTGCATATTTATTATTAAAAATATACAAATTATTATAATTATTTATTGCAAATCCCATGTGTATGTAAGCAAACAAGTAATAATTTGAGCGTTTACGGCCTTTTGTATTAAGAATGCGACCAAATTAAGTAGGTTACCGAGTTCATACAAATCCCTGAGTGTGAACTTCAGATCCCAATTTAAAACCACACCGTACGAATACTACATGAACCGAAAGCAATGCCGTTTGTTCCAGTGTCCTTTCTTTGCTATTAATTAAATGAGTACAAATCTATTGAAACAGATGTAGGCTACATTTACATTTTAAACCTTAAATGAAACTCTTTGGTGAGGACAAACTCATCCGTTTTGACACAAATAGGCATCACATTTGCATTCAGCCATATCTTGTCCTGGTTTTGTTTTAGATAATGGAATACAAAAGCAATCAGTTCTGGAAAATGAGACGGCGGGAATTAAATAAAATGGAGCCTTTTAGGCAATCCACTGCAATTTGTGATGTGTTGACCAATTAGCCCTCGCTCCTGTTCAGTGTGATTCAAAGCAGCGTTTGAGCGTGGAGCGATCTCAGTGTTTCCACAAGCTTAATTAGAGCAGATCTGTTGTTCAGAATCAATGCGTCTGTACTGTTTGTGTGTGTGTGGATCACTGATTACACACACACACAAAAGCACATTTATAAAGCCTGATAATGCAGGAGACTGTATGTATCCCTCCGCTCGTCTGAATGCAGTGAACTTCAAGACTCTTTCTACTTGATCTAAGCAGTCAAATTTCAGTGTTAATTTGTTACCTAAAATGTAAAGTTCAAGGGATAATTCACTTTGAAATTAATTTTTGGTATGTGTTAGCTTACCTCAAGGGCATCCAAGATGTAGGTGTCTTTGTGTCCACAGTATTTTCAATTTTGATATTTTTAGGTCAAACCGTTCTTGTCTGTCAGTCATATAATGCAGGTCTATGGTCACCACCTCAAAGAGCATGCACAGAGAAGTCCAAATTAAACATGATTTAATGACTCGTAAATGTAAGTACACATTGATGGCCTAAGACACGAAACGAGCGGTTTGTGTGAGAAAACGAACAGTATTTATATCGTTTTTACCTCTTGTAAACACAGCCACGTCCAAGTGATCTGAGGGCGCCGGCGCTTCGGTCTTTGGTCTTCCGGAAGTGATCTCTCGCGCGTGTACGTCACTCATACAATTGTTTTATTTTTATTTTTTAATTTTTTTTTACGACGGTTTAAACATCCCGGATAAGCGCAAATTAGTACCATTTTAATTAGCCGTCTTACCTACAATTAGGGCTGTCACTTTTGTGAAAAAATCCTGTTCGATTTTTGAGATGCAAGTGTTCATTGAATCGATTTTCCATGTCTAAAGATGTTTCCATTTTCATCACCAAATACAGGCAAATCCACGGACACCTAACAGGCATGAGGACGAGCGTAAAGAGGGCGCTTGAGACGCGCAAAAGTCAGCAATATTTCTGATGATTTATTGGCGTGAAGTTTCGTGCACAATGACAAACAGGAGCGCAACATTCAGGGATTGAGATTAACACCCTCGACCCGCCAAACGCGGGTAAAAATTAACTTTGTCGGGAAACGCTGTCAAATCACGAGCCGATCTGGCGTGTTTCTGTGTTTACTCACTTTCTTTGCTGTGGAAGTTCGTGTAAGACAAATCTGCGCGGATTCAGCGCAAATACGTAACTCGTGAGTCCTCATGATATATTAAATACAGCGTATTACGCAGATTTCTGGCTTACTTGAACACACACGTCACTACGCAACAAATAACGGTGCGCTTGTTCACTTGCATTGAAGCAATAGCGAATATTAAAAAGCATTTGGTTAACAGAAAAGACATTGTTATTTTCCAACATCCTACATGTTCTGTGTGCTGTATTGATCTGTCCACCTAAAACACAGTTTTGGTAAAAGAAAAAAAAAGGCTGTTAAAATCGATTCCCTATTTTCGTTTTCGATACTTGTCTTGGTTGGTCCGATCGATTGTGCAATCGATTTTCGAACGTAAAGTGACAGCCCTACCTACAATCTCTGTTCTGTGTAAATAATGAGTGACGTACACGCGCGAGAGATCACGTCCGGCGCTTGCACAGACCGAAGCGCCGGCGCCCTCAGATCACTTGGACGTGGCTGTGTTTACAAGAGGTAAAAACGATATAAATACTGTTCGTTTTCTCACACAAACCGCTCGTTTCGTGTCTTAGGCCATCAATGTGTACTTACATTTACGAGTCATTAAATCATGTTTAATTTGGACTTCTCTGTGCTGCTCTTTGAGGTGGTGACCATAGACCTGCATTATATGACTGACAGACAAGAACGGTTTGACCTAAAAATATCAAAATTGAAACTACTGCGGAAACAAAGACACCTACATCTTGGATGCCCTTGAGGTAAGCTAAAACATACCAAAAATTAATTTCAAAGTGAACTATCCCTTTCATAAGCATACAAGGCAGGCACATACTGTAAATGCATAAACACTTCACAAACATGAATTCACATCATTTTTCTGAAATGTCAGAATGCAGTTCACTATGATGAATATGCTCCTGTACAGCACTTTGAACAGGACAGTCAATGCAAAAAAAAAAAAAGTTTGGATGGTGAAAAGTAACAGGTAGAATAGTTGAACATTACATTTCGATGTAATTTAGTTTAACATGAACTGGTGAATCATTCACGTCAAGACCAAGAATTAATGTAAAGAAGCCATTATATGCCCTTTTACAAAGTCTTGATGTAGTTTCAGGCTCTACTAGAACAGGTTTTCCTGCTTGAATGTTGATTATTTTCCTCATATTCTCCATTGTTGCGGCTCCTCTCTTCCCAGTCTGTCAGTAACGCTCAGGGTGTGTTTCCCGTACAACGACGCAACTCGCTGCTTAACAACTACTATAGTACGATGCATCGTTGAAGAAATCAACTAGATAGTCACGACTGTTTCCCGAAACCATATTGTCGTAAATTGGTCATTCAACCACGTTGTAAATAACTTCTTTTAATGAATCTGTTTGAGATCGGATTAATGCTAGATGTTTTGATATAAATTACAGACATATCATCTGAGGACTATTTCTCATTTTTCTCAGTTATTTTGCTTTATTTTCAGATTCAATCATAGGCTCGTTCTTACGCACTAGAGCTCGTTCACACATGCGCACTCTTCAAAAACGACGCTTTACATCTCTTGTCAAACTAAAAGACGTAAATTACATTTGTATGTATTCTAAATTAAAAACACAGGTTGTACTGAATGTCAGCTTGCTTATTTTGCTCAAGATAGGGGTTTATTGAGTCCACATGTCATGCAAACTAGAAACTCTGCTTCTAACCACAGGAGATCTGTCGCTCACACACACAACTCTGCGATGATGTTTGCGAATGTTCGTTGGAACGATGGTTTCGGGAAACACAGACTCGTTGAACTGCTGATAACGACGGAACTTGCGACCATAGTTGGCTAACGATGCTTTTGGGAAACGCACCCCTGTTTAGTTCCTGTTTCTATGAAGTCTTCTGAAAAGCACACTGTGCTCTGATTGGTCGGCTGGAGCAGTGTGTTGTGATTGGTCGAGAGCTTCGAGTGTGTTTGGGAAATGTCCCACCCCTTTCCATAATCGCCAGTTTTAACACACTACTAACTAACTCAACCAGGCCCCGCCCCTTTATTCTGCGTATGAATTATTATAATGAGGAATATTGTGACGTGTTCGTTCCCGGAAGAAACTCAAGACTACAATGGAGGCGTTTCAGGAGCTCAGAAACACTGACACTGATATAGAGAAGAACTGGAGCGTTTTCATGCTCAAACAGCAACATTACACACTAAAGAGAGAGGAACATGGGGAATAGCATGATAGAACCCATTTAAAAGCTGTAAATGGGGTCAATGTAAATGAATTCTACAATACATAGCCCAAAAGATCAATGCATGCAATGCAAAATGTGAAACCGACCGTCAAGTACAGATATTTTGGGAGATTTTCGAGCATAAGGGAAAGATGCTTGCAGTGGTGTTATATTATAGCGCTATAGTGTTAGAAAATTCGCCCTCATGTTCATAAACAATATCTCCCACAGTTCAGCTCTGCAGCAGAAGCTCCTCATGACTCATCATCTACACAAACAAACACATGATGAATGACCGCAGCGAGCGGTCCACACTGCACCTTCTTCCGGCCAAAAACACCCACATCAAGAGAAACAAGAGGCAGCTTCGCTTGTCACATGACCTCAGTTCGGTTAGGGCCATAGGGGCAGATGAGAAAAAAATTGATTGCTGCGAAATTGAAAGCTGCTAAGATCTTCAAACAAAACTCTGAATATCTTTCTTCATACGTATTCATATCATCAACCCCCTACCTTTTAAACATGATTTTATTTCCCAGCGGACTGATTAAACCCGTGCGCTTGACTCTCAGGCGTTGCGCAGCAGTCGATCTATGATATTATATCAGGTGCTTAACAGTTCTGGATGCAAAATTCACCAGCCGGTCAGTGAGCGAACTGTTGGTGGTCCGTTTAACAAAGTTGTGGTTTATGTGGCGGCAAGTGCTGTAGCCTTAAGAAAAATACAACGTACGTGCTTCACATGGGGCAAAATGCATTAACAGGAACTTATTAGTTTTATATATTTGAAACTGGCAGCGGCTTCCCCGCTGGACATTCATTTGTGTTAATAGCCTATGCCGTAAAGACAATAACACTGTCCACATTCAAGCGTTTCAAATGGCTTCAACGGCGCAGATTGAGTTCACATATAACTGACAGTCATGAGTGAAAACGTCAGTCGCACACATCCGCCATGTTTGTAGTGTTTAACACTTTTTATTCGCGTTTGTAGTTCTGAACTGAATCCTCCTCCAAAACAATATTAGCCACAGATGTTGTGCTCACACCCAAAGTGAGCAGATATACTGTAAAGCCGACTCTCAGTATTAAATAGGGTTATTTTTCGCTGCTTAATGCGCTTAGTCAAATACACACACATAATAATGTCAAAATGTTGGTCTTGACGAGTATTCACGTAAACAGCGTTAAGTTAAGTGAACATAAACAGTTGAGAAAAACACAGGTGTAACCGTGTAATGGACCAGTGCGTCAGGTCTTAAAGTGACAGGAGCCTAATAAACCTGCTGCCAAATTATGAGATAATATTAAAAATATCTATATGGCAGTTTTTCCCCATGGTGTACATGCCAAAATTGTGGCCAGTGAAAATGCGGAGTGGCTGGTAACTTTGGAAAACCTCTCGCCACAGTGACTGGTGAGCAGAAAAGTTAACGTGAAGCCCTGATAGTATGCATTATGGATGCAGGGTCAGTCCTATTCACCAATGACTTGTCAACAGGTTCACTGAAAGAATCAGCTCGCTCAGGAATCAGACAGTGATCATGTGTTTCACAGGGGTGGCGATTTATTCACTTCAAAATAAGGAGGAACGATATGTTTTTATGAACTGTAGTGAAGTAAAAAAAAAAAAAAAAAATGCTTTAGTGAAGTCAAATTAAAAGTTAACCCAAATAAAATACTCTGGTTAAGTATGAAAAATAGCTACTTCACACTAACGGAGTAAATCCTCACGTCCACACACTGCAGTTTGTCACATTAATAAACTGAATCTGAGCTGAAGCACAATCCGTCTAATGAAGAAGTGTGTGTTTGATAAAGCTCAGCCTGTTTAACATTCCCTGGGAGAACGCTGCCGATATTCACGATTGTACAGCAGTGAAAAGCAAATATTGGATTAATCTTCATTTCTCCTCGAGCTTGTCAAGTTCACTCTTCCGTACAGGATCGTGCTGAAACACAAACACATCGGCATCTACAGTTCCTGTGAACAGAACACGAGGGTTTGTACATGTTAAAGTGATCGTCTCTTGTGTGATTCATGCAGTTCTGTGTGATTCTGGCCGTGATGAGAAAGATGTACAACAGAGCGGCTTCTGATGCTTCGTTCTTCATATCAAAAGCATATTTGTGTTATGGAAATCTCCATTATGTGTCCATCACGTTTCAGATGTTCTGAACACATCTGATGCTAATGTAGACAGCAGGATCTCCGGGATTGAAGCAATATCCCCAGGTATTTCCCATGAAAGGTTACAGCATGTGTTTCATATAGGACTCATTTTCAGTTTGTAAAAATGGTAACACCTTACAATGAGGTTTTGCTTGTTAACATTAGTTAAAGGGTTAATTCATCCAAAATTGAAAATTCTGTCATTAATTACTCATGTCGTTCCAAACCCGATAGACTTTCGTTCATCTCCAGAACACAAATGAAGATCTTCTTGATGAAATCTGAGAGTTTTCTGTCCCTCCATTGACAGCTACACAACTGACACTTTGACGCTTCAAAAAGTTCATAAAAATAATCCTTATTAATTGAGCGGTTTAGTCCAATTTTCCTGAAGAGACTCAATCACTTAATATGATGAACAGATTGAATTGAGGCTTTTATTCACATAAACAATCATCAGCGCACACATCAGATATGGTAGCCTGGGAAAACCCAGACAACTTCCGGCAAAATTAGATTTGCTCTGAAAGTTAGTCTGGCAAAGAGCTCATTCAAGCCCATTTCCAATCCGCCGAAATCGCGGCACCAATCAGAAGCGTTGGGGCGGGCTTTACACGATGACGACAGCGCTGGGATTTTGAAGCAGATTTTGTAGCCTACATTACAAAGATGGATGCCGCCGTCGAACATCACTCGTTCCAATCAGCTATCGCGTCTGTTTTAAGCCATTTGAACGTTTCCTTTTAGTTAAAAACCGAGCAAAGAACAACACTCGGAGATGTTTCTCCGCCGCTCTGCATACGTCATCTCCTTCATCGCTCTGATTGGGTTTAGGTCTATCCGCGACGCCCGTTGGTGACGCCCCTCTGGAAATGATTTGTCTATGACGCTTTGCCAGACCATAACTCAGTTACAACTGAGAATGCTCTGGTTTTAACCAGGCTACAGATATGGTAAACAGAAGCTCACGCATGTTCGCTTGACGTGTAACAACCAATGAGATTCATTCTCATGTGACGCAGTGTTACCCATTTTTGGGTGAACTAACCCTTTAACTTGTGAGATCAACATAAGATGAACAAATCCTGTAGAGGTATATTGTTTATGTTGACTAATGTAGTTAAAAGTACAAAAATATAAGAGATTTTCTGATTTTCAACCCTACACGTTAATATTAAGGTTTGTTCATTTTGTAAGACTGGAAAACTGGTTAAAGAGAAATTATCTGACCACTGGTCTCCGAAGACAAAGGACCTTGCTTGCAAATTAACAAGTGAACAACTCTCTCACACACACACACACACACACACACACACACACACACACACACACACACACACACACACACACACACACACAGCTTCCCCCCACTCTTGCAGATCACCTGAAACTCACATAAGAATATATGTATGGTTTTAATGTGAATGATTATCATTAAGGATTGTGTTTAGTATCATTTTAAAGGTCTCAGGGTGGCTGGTACGAGTGTCTCATTCCAAAAGAAGTAAAACAAAAGGTAATAAGGTTATTAAGAATATAGAAATATCCTTCACACAGAAGGGTTTGTCTTGGAGTTAACACCTTCTGGCCTTTTGTTTGAATGCAAATTACAACTAAGCAAATGGTTACCTACCAGTAAATTTCCACTGGAACTTACATATGAAATGAGGTCATGGTATATAAGGAAATGCAACTGGAAGATCAGGGCTGTTTTCTGTATCTCAGATCAGCCCGTGAGGTTTAGCTCATGTAGTTCTTAAATGTTGGGTTTGCATCTATTTCTCTTATCAGAGCATTTGATGTTTTGTATTGATGATCTTTGAACTGATTATGAAATTGGCATAATACTTTTACCTGACATAATAAATTGTTATATTTTATTATTCTAACAGACTTTGACTTTATTTTCCTTGGAGTTAAAAGGAATAGTCAAACATTAACGTATACTTAATGATGCACAGATATCATTGAAAAACACTTTCATTTTATGGAGTCAGATGAAACAAGTTAATACATAAGATAAAAAGTATTACATTTAATCAAAAATCCCTTTGCCATTGGAAGAGACGGAACGCGCGTTGAGACCTTCACCGCTAATTTGAATGCCGCCCTTGGATCGAATTAGACGGACTTACAATTTTAACTAAATGATGAAGAAAAATGATCATCTGTGGTAATCAGCATGAAGATGGAAGAATCTGAAGATTAGAAATCATGTATATGTTGAAGATTATCACAAAGCAAAGTTCTATAGTGTCAATCTGAGGCGTTATACTGGAGCTTCAGTGCAGGAGAGGCACTGCACTTGTGTTCAGTGAGAGATTGTACAAGCGCGCACACACACACACACACACACACGTTTACTATCTTTGTGGGGACTCTCCATAGACGTACTGGTTTTTATACTGTACAAACTGTATATTCTCTCCCCTTACACTAAACCTACCCATCACACACACACACACACGTTTACTATCTGGTAATGCTTCCTTTTACAGTACTTACGTGTACTTACCTAGAAAGTACTGATAATATAAGGTAAGTACCTGGTTCAGGGTTAGTACCTTGTTATTACCCAGTAATTGTTACTATAATAAGTACATAGTATGTACATGTGTATCAGGACTGTAAAAGGAAGCGTTACCTACTATCTTTGTGGGGACTCTCCATAGACGTACTGGTTTTTATACTGTACAAACTGTATATTCTCTCCCCTTACACTAAACCTACCCATCACACACACACACACACACGTTTACTATCTGGTAACGCTTCCTTTTACAGTACTTACGTGTACTTACCTAGAAGGTACTGATAATATAAGGTAAGTACATGGGTTAGGGGTAGGTTCAGGGTTAGTACCTAGTTATTACCCAGTAATTGTAATTACTATAATAAGTACATAGTAAGTACATGGGTATCAGGACTGTAAAAGGAAGCGTTACCTACTATCTTTGTGGGGACTCTCCATAGACGTACTGGTTTTTATATACAATTGTATATTCTCTCCCCTTACACTAACCTTACCCATCACACAAAACTTTCTGCTTTTTCACATTTTCCAAAAAACTCACTCTGAATGATTTATAAGCTTGTTTCCTCGTGGGAATCTCAATTTAGGTCCCCACAGTGAGTCCCCATGAGTCTATGTGCAGGCAGGTTCCCACTGGGATAGAAAACCTGCACACGCAAACACACACTCACACACTCTTATCAGCATTGGTTCACCTCCATGGCCAGCAGTAGTCAGCCATTAAACTCCTGATATCAGAGAATGGACTTCAAGAGCTGCATTGCCTTCAAATGTTCAAAGCCAGTCTAACCTGAAGCAGAACAAGTGAAATTACCCTTAAAACAGACGCCTTTTATCCTCTCAAAAAGCCCACCATAAAGTTAGCGTAAAGGCCATTTTATTATACGCTTTGCATTTTACAACCCTCCTCTATCATTTTACTGGGCGCATCCGCGATCACTTTCCTTTCAAAGCTGTTGTTTGCTTTCCGAGCGTATCATTTCTGACCCCTCTTATTATGGCCTCATCAAAAGTGTGCCAATCTATCAAAGAAAAGGTTAAATGATTGACTGGTTGAAGTGATAATTGCACGATTGCCTTCTTCCTCTTGCCAAGAAAGTGGCAGAATATATATCAGTGTGTGTGCGTGTGTTAAAATGTCAGATCGTAATCATCAGCCAAGTGGAATAATGATGAAGTGCTTGTGTCTTAATTGAAATTTCACCTCGTGAGTGGTGTGCCGGCTGTATTTTTAGTCGCCCTGCACTTCAGTTCTGCGTCGGCCCACACACACACACACACACTGCCCTGACAAGAGAGCGCTGTGTGTTTTTCTCTGCCAAATATCTCCATATCCATCCCTAGAGTACGAGAGAGAGAGAGAGAAGAGAATAGTGCACACTACTTCAGCATAGTGTGTGTTTTCTGAATGCATGGATTATTTGCTACAATGTGCACAGAAAATCTGTATCCCAAAATTCAATGCTCCCCACTTGACTCATATTAAAAATTTATGTAGATAAGTAGACATAATTTGCTCAATTACAGTTTTTCTTGATTGCCAACACAAATTATGAAACAATTCACCATTTTCTCACAACTATAAACACAACCTCAAAACTACACACCAACTTGTACTGTAACATCAAAAACATATTTTAGTCTAAAACATATTCTGTTATGTCAGAACTAGACTAGGCCTCAGGTGACACACAAACACTACTGTCCTGTCTAGAGAACACTAATGAGATCCATTCAGAACACTGTTACAAAAACCTCTTATTGGGATTAAGGAATAATTTTGGAGCTCAATGTCTATTACAGTATACATCATAAATGAAAAAGTGCAGATACCGTAAGACAACAATAAACTTTAGGAAAATACATTTTCATTACATTACTGTAAACTGATTTTTTTTACAGTAGAAGAAAGGCACTAGAGAAGAAAAGTTCAAATACCAATGAATTGAATATGAACTTGGTATGGAACACAATACAGTATACTGTCACAGTACAGTAAAAAATAATTAATTCAGCATCTTGCCAAATTTCATTACAGTATACAGTACTTTAGCAGTTTATTGGGCTTTTGACAAAATACTTTCTCTATACCTTCAGTCATCTCTCAGTTCTGCAGAAATACAGTACATGAAAAAAATGGTCTACAAATAAATGTGACAATCACGAGTTTGGGGGTGTACAACATGCTTCAGTTTACTGTACATAGCATAGTGAAATTTCCCTCATTTTAGTCAGATTTCAGTTTACAGACCCTGTAGATCTTCCAGCTCTCTCTCCAGTGTTTACATATAAACACACAACAGCGAGTTATAGAGTCAGAATTATGAGATATACACTCGCAATTTCAAAAAAAAAAGATTGCAACTCTGACTTTTTCGCAATTGCAAGTTTATATCTCACAATTCTTTTTTTCTCGCACTTGACTTTTTTTTATTCAGTCGCGGAAACAAGCTTCCATAGATAACCGTTGTTTTAGAGTAACAGGATAAATTTACAATATTTTTTTTTACAGTTATGGTTGCTAAAGTAAAGATGAAATACTATAATTAGCATAAAATAATACAAATATTTTGCACACCAAACTTTTGGGTAAATTGGCCAATTTTCACCAGACCAAATTATTTTAATAAATATTTGAAGTATTGAATGAAATTTATTTGTATATATATATATATATACATACATACACACACACACTCACCTAAAGGATTATTAGGAACACCTGTTCAATTCCTCATTAATGCAATTATCTAATCAACCAATCACATGGCAGTTGCTTCAATGCATTTAGGGGTGTGGTCCTGGTCAAGACAATCTCCTGAACTCCAAACTGAATGTCAGAATGGGAAAGAAAGGTGATTTAAGCAATGTTGAGCATGGCATGGTTGTTGGTGCCAGACGGGCTGGTCTGAGTATTTCACAATCTGCTCAGTTACTAGGATTTTCACGCACAACCATTTCTAGGGTTTACAAAGAATGGTGTGAAAAGGGAAAAACATCCAGTATGCGGCAGTTCTGTGGGCGGAAATGCCTTGTTGATGCCAGAGGTCAGAGGAGAATGGGCCGACTGATTCAAGCTGATAGAAGAGCAACTTTGACTGAAATAACCACTCGTTACAACCGAGGTATGCAGCAAAGCATTTGTGAAGCCACAACACGCACAACCTTGAGGCGGATGGGCTACAACAGCAGAAGACCCCACCGGGTACCACTCATCTCCACTACAAATAGGAAAAAGAGGCTACAATTTGCAAGAGCTCACCAAAGTTGGACTCAGGAGCTCAGTGAATTCAAACATGGTACCGTGATAGAGCTTGCCACCTGTGCAATAAGTCCATTCGTGAAATTTACTCACTACTAAATATTTCATGGTCAACTGTTAGTGGTATTATAACAAAGTGGAAGCAATTGGGAAAAACATCAACTTATCCACGAAGTGGTAGGCCATGTAAAACCACAGAGTAGGGTCAGCGCATGCTGAAGCGTACAGTGCGCAGAAGTCGCGACTTTCTGCAGAGTCAATAGCTACAAACCTCCAAACTTCATGTGACCTTCAGATTAGCTCAAGAACAGGGCATAGAGCATCATGGAATGGGTTTCCATGGCCGAGCAGCATCCAAGCCTTACATCAAGTGCAATGCAAAGCGTGGGATGCAGTGGTGTAAAGCACGCCGCCACTGGACTCTAGACTCCACTCATCCGATGGACGAGTCTGGGTTTGGCGGTTCCCAGGAGAACGGTACTTGCCTGACTGCATTGTGCTAAGTGTAAAGTTAGGTGGAGGGGGGATTATGGTGCGGGGTTGTTTGGTGGACGGGGGATTGTGGTGCGGGGTTGTTTGACGGAGGGGGGATTATGTTGTGGGGTTGTTTGGTGGAGGGGGGATTATGTTGTGGGGTTGTTTGGTGGAGGGGGGATTGTGGTGAGGGGTTGTTAGGTGGAGGGGGGATTATGGTGCGGGTTGGTTGGCGGAGGGGGGATTATGGTGCGGGGTTGTTTGGCGGAGGGGGGATTATGGTGCGGGTTGTTTGGTGGAGGGGGGATTATGGTGTGGGGTTGTTTGGCGGAGGGGGGATTATGGTGCGGGTTGTTTGGTGGAGGGGGGATTATGGTGTGGGGTTGTTTGGCGGAGGGGGGATTATGGTGCGGGTTGTTTGGTGGAGGGGGGATTATGGTGCGGGGTTGTTTGGTGGAGGGGGGATTATGGTGCGGGTTGTTTGGTGGAGGGGGGATTATGGTGCGGGGTTGTTTGGTGGAGGGGGGATTATGGTGCGGGTTGTTTGGTGGAGGGGGGATTATGGTGCGGGGTTGTTTGGTGGAGGGGGGATTATGGTGCGGGTTGTTTGGTGGAGGGGGGATTATGGTGTGGGGTTGTTTGGTGGAGGGGGGATTATGGTGCGGGTTGTTTGGCGGAGGGGGGATTATGGTGCGGGGTTGTTTGGCGGAGGGGGGATTATGGTGCGGGTTGTTTGGTGGAGGGGGGATTATGGTGTGGGGTTGTTTGGTGGAGGGGGGATTATGGTGCGGGTTGTTTGGCGGAGGGGGGATTATGGTGCGGGGTTGTTTGGCGGAGGGGGGATTATGGTGTGGGGTTGTTTGGTGGAGGGGGGATTATGGTGCGGGGTTGTTTGGCGGAGGGGGGATTATGGTGTGGGGTTGTTTGGCGGAGGGGGGATTATGGTGTGGGGTTGTTCGGCGGAGGGGGGATTATGGTGTGGGGTTGTTTGGTGGTGCGGGGTTGTTTGGTGGAGGGGGGATTATGGTGTGGGGTTGTTTGGTGGAGGGGGGATTATGGTGCGGGGTTGTTTGGCGGAGGGGGGATTATGGTGTGGGGTTGTTTGGTGGAGGGGGGATTATGGTGCGGGGTTGTTTGGCGGAGGGGGGATTATGGTGTGGGGTTGTTTGGCGGAGGGGGGATTATGGTGTGGGGTTGTTCGGCGGAGGGGGGATTATGGTGTGGGGTTGTTTGGTGGTGCGGGGTTGTTTGGTGGAGGGGGGATTATGGTGTGGGGTTGTTTGGCGGAGGGGGGATTATGGTGTGGGGTTGTTCGGCGGAGGGGGGATTATGGTGTGGGGTTGTTTGGTGGAGGGGGGATTATGGTGCGGGGTTGTTTGATGGTGCGGGGTTGTTTGGTGGAGGGGGGATTATGGTGTGGGGTTGTTTGGTGGAGGGGGGATTATGGTGTGGGGTTGTTTGGTGGAGCGGGGATTATGGTGCGGGGTGGTTTGGTGGAGGGGGGATTATGGTGCGGGGTGGTTTGGTGGAGGGGGGATTATGGTGCGGGGTGGTTTGGTGGAGGGGGGATTATGGTGCAGGGTCGTTTGGTGGAGGGGGGATTATGGTGCGGGGTCGTTTGGTGGAGGGGGGATTATGGTGCGGGGTCGTTTGGTGGAGGGGGGATTATGGTGCGAGGTTGTTTGGTGGAGGGGGGATTATGGTGTGGGGTTGTTTGGTGGAGGGGGGATTATGGTGTGGGGTTGTTTGGTGGTGCGGGGTTGTTTGGTGGAGGGGGGATTATGGTGTGGGGTTGTTTGGCGGAGGGGGGATTATGGTGTGGGGTTGTTCGGCGGAGGGGGGATTATGGTGTGGGGTTGTTTGGTGGAGGGGGGATTATGGTGCGGGGTTGTTTGATGGTGCGGGGTTGTTTGGTGGAGGGGGGATTATGGTGTGGGGTTGTTTGGTGGAGGGGGGATTATGGTGTGGGGTTGTTTGGTGGAGCGGGGATTATGGTGCGGGGTGGTTTGGTGGAGGGGGGATTATGGTGCGGGGTGGTTTGGTGGAGGGGGGATTATGGTGCGGGGTGGTTTGGTGGAGGGGGGATTATGGTGCAGGGTCGTTTGGTGGAGGGGGGATTATGGTGCGGGGTCGTTTGGTGGAGGGGGGATTATGGTGCGGGGTCGTTTGGTGGAGGGGGGATTATGGTGCGAGGTTGTTTGGTGGAGGGGGGATTATGGTGTGGGGTTGTTTGGTGGAGGGGGGATTATGGTGTGGGGTTGTTTGGTGGAGGGGGGATTATGGTGCGGGGTTGTTTGGTGGAGGGGGGATTATGGTGTGGGGTTGTTTGGTGGAGGGGGGATTATGGTGTGGGGTTGTTTGGCGGAGGGGGGATTATGTTGTGGGGTTGTTTGGTGGAGGGGGGATTATGGTGTGGGGTTGTTTGGTGGAGGGGGGATTATGGTGCGGGGTTGTTTGGTGGAGGGGGGATTATGGTGTGGGGTTGTTTGGTGGAGGGGGGATTATGGTGCGGGGTTGTTTGGTGGAGGGGGGATTATGGTGCGGGGTTGTTTGGTGGAGGGGGGATTATGGTGCGGGGTTGTTTGGTGGAGGGGGGATTATGGTGCGGGGTTGTTTGGTGGAGGGGGGATTATGGTGTGGGGTTGTTTTTCAGGGGTTGAGTTTGGCCCCTTAGTTCCAGTGAAAGGATCTCTTAATGCTTCAGCATACCAAGACAATTTGGACAATTTCATGCTCCCAACTTTGTGGGAACAGTTTGAGGATAAACCTTTCCTGTTCTAACATGACTGAGCAACGTGTCCCTAAAGACATGGATGAGGGAGTTTGGTGTGGAGGAACTGGACTGGCCTGCACTGAGTCCTGACCTCGACCCGATAGAACAGCTTTGGGATTAATTAGAGCGGAGACTGCGAGCCAGGCCTTCTCATCCAACATCAGTGCCTGACCTCACTAATGCGCTTCTAGAAGAATGGTCAAAAACCCACTCCTAAACCTTGTGGAAAGCCTTCCCAGAAGAGTTGAAGCTGTTAAAGCTGCAAAGGGAGGAGCAACTCCATATTAAACACTACGGATTAAGAATGGGATGTCATTAAAGTGCACGTGGATGTAATGGCAGACGTCCCAAAACTTTTGGCAATATAGTTTTTTTTTTTATATATATATATCTCTCTTTTTTGCTTCTATAAATATTTTTTTTACACCTCTATACATGTAGCCTTAGACGAAGATGTCCTGAAAGGCAGGATAATTATGCGTTTTACCTTTTGGAAGCGCTTTAAAGCGAGCAGCTCAGCAGGTTGAGGAACAGCATGAACCCGACAGGGTCACACACTCCCTCCTCATCACAGTCCCGCTTCAGCAAGCGATCGGCGGCTCCGGGTCGCTCTCCTCAGTGATCACCACACGCCGCTGCTCTCATACTGTCTTTATGGCCTGTGATTATGTTCCAGACATGAAATATTCCCCACAGTCAGAGGTATATTTAACCTCTCGACAGGCGCAGTTAATTCTCCATATTTAACCCAAATGTTGAATATTCTGAAGAGAAATCTACCTCTCCTGTATTTCCTCGGATGATGATCAGTTTCATCAGCGTGTAAGGGGTCCGGATGCGAAACAATCCTCATCTTCTCTATTATTTATCTGGCTACAAGAGTTGCAGTATGACCGGGGGCTAAAACGTGTACATTACAGTATTATGAAACATAACCGAGCTGGATGTGTAACACAAAACAGAGTTTATGAGAAACACAATCAAAACAGGAAGTTCTCTCACTGAATCACGACATGCAACTCGTTTGTTCATTACAGTGAACAAACGAGACGCTGACAGACAAAACAGAAGTTCATACAGTACACTCGACTTGAGTGTTTAAATCCATGAACCCTCGTAGCTAACATGAACACTAATGTAACTATAACGTGCTTCTCAAAACATTAGCTCAAAAACAATAGTTACTGTATTACGGAAGCGTATTACGTTCACTTGAAGAAAAAAATCTACTCTGTTTTTCTGAATTAACGAGTTAATTATCTCAGAATTACAAGATCATTTTTCATGGAAACTTTTTTTTGCTCTGTTTTTCTGAATTAACGAGTTAATTATCTCAGAAATACGAGATAATTTTTCATGGAAAAAAGTTTTTGCTCTGTTTTTCTGAATTTCTGAGTTTTTGAGATAATCAAGTCATTAATTCAGAAATACAGAGCAAAAAAAACATTTCCATGAAAAATTATCTTGTAATTCTGAGATAATTAACTCGTTAATTCAGAAAAACAGAGTAGATTTTTTTCTTCAAGTGAATGCAATACGCTTCCGTACTGTATACACCATTCATGGAAGGTTATTTTTCTGTAATGTTTTAGTTGGACGTTTTACAAGTTCAAAGAACATTAACAGAAACAACATCCCCATAGCTAAATGTGAACGTTAGCAAACCGTTCTTAAAACTTATTTTTGTTAGCTGGGAAACAAAACATAATGGAGGTCTACCATGCAATTCACCAGGAGAGTTTAAAAGCATACATTTAAAGCTTGTATGGTTTGTTCAAGCATTAGTTTATTTGTACAAAAAAAGGAAATGTTAGTTGAGCTGCAAAAGTTGTCTTTTAGTGATACTAAGTTACAAATTTAGGTTAGAAAACATTTTCCAAATATTCCATTTTGGTTGTGGGAACATTGTTTTGAAATCATTAAAATGTCCAGATTTCTGTTTATAAAATTGTTTATAAAAGGTTACAGAACTGCTACTTACAACGTTCTACTAACAGTATTTTCACCCAACATGCAATATTGTTGGAACATTTCTTTTTAACAATCTAAGAACTTTAAAATGTCCAGTTTTTCTATTGTGATTCAGGACAATATTCAAATCTTACAAAAGTTTATTTTCACCAAAATTGCACATTTTTTAACATATATTTTTATAAACACATTAAAATGTCCAAGTGGATGAACTCATGTTTATACATCACCAATGTAATGAATTTGTTCCATATACTGTAGTAGCCAATGTTTAAAGTAGCATATTTATCTTATTATTTCTGCATGTATATTAAAGCTGCAGTCCGGCATTTTTCCTCTTTGTCGCCATCTCTGTTCGAAACCTGCAATTGCAGTCATTCGCGGAATTATCAACTTTACTTGGGTTGTAGTTCAACACCCTCGACACGGCACAGCGCGGATGAACACAGTGTTTGAGGAGAGTGTGTGTCTGTCAGTCACCGCGCCGATGTGGATACTGGCATTCACAATCACAGATTATTCTTTTTGGAAGTATGACCAACATAACAATTTTCACCGGGGAAATGTCATCTGAACTAGTAAGAAACATTCACTTTTGTTCTGGTTCTGACATTGCAGTAAATCGCGCTGATTAAATCTAACAATTGCTTATAAATTATAATTTCACGCAAAACCGTGCAAAGTAGCTATACTATGTTCTCAAATTGTTAATGTTAACAACGTCAGCAAGCATTGCGTGACTACATCATGTAATGTCCTTCCGATATTATCCTTGTTTTCGCATGGGTCCGGTTGCAGTCTCTTTTTTTCTGTAGCCACTCCGAAGTCCGAACGAAGTCTTTTGCATTTTACAGCGGGTGAGTCTCTAGTTGTCACTGATGATGATCGTCGTTTGAACCTTTCTGGATCCGCCATCAAATTGATAAGTTTAATTATATCAAGTGCTGTGAGAAAAGGCTATAAATCTCCACCTCCAACATCCTCACACGCAATATAGCTTATACTAGCCGAGACTCCTTCTTTATGTGTACAGATGTGACGTAATGACGCAAAGACATGCTCGAATCTCCCGCGGAAATCCACCAGTACCACTAAAATTAAAAACATTATTACAAGCTTACCGTTTTGCATCGAGCTAAGGCAAGCAGATAGTTTTGAACACTGGCTGGTTATGTATTTTATTAAATATGTATTTTGGATAATTTTTAACCCAAAAAAAGCTACGGACAGCAGCTTTAAGCACTAAATGTAAATTGTCAGTGCGCATGAAAGACCTGAATGAGCCTAAATGTGCACATGCATTTACAGACAAATGAAGCAAAAGTCAGATCAGCTGTGATTCCTAACATTAACTGAACTCATTTGTTCAGATCGGCATCATTGCACACGTACAACCTTGGATAAAATAACACACCCCTAGTTTTATGTAGTCATTAGATTGCAAATAAGCAGGAATATTGCTTTAAGCGCAGTGCAGCTGTTATTCCTTCAGTCGCATGTGTCCATGCACATTTCAGTGGGAGGAAAATGAATCATAAAAGCAGCTGTTCCATTTTGCATTTTCACTCAATTAACTCATAATCTGCTTCAACGATTGTACGACTAATTCAGAGACAGAAAACACAACACGAGTCAGTGTGTGTCTGTTATAGCATGTTGACTGCTCATGCATGCAAGTGTGTGTTTGTTACGGCACACAACACTAATTGAGAATAAGAATGAGTGAGGGCGGAAAACTGTGTGTGGATAATCTATAGACCACAGCAATCTTTGCATGCTCACTTTACATGACAATCTTCCTGCGATGTGGACCAGACTTCATGCAAGACTCGATGCGTCAATCGAAATCTCCACACGGTCCTCGTGTGATTCGCGTTGTGAGGAGACGTTTCATTGTTTCAGTCGGGATCATTTGGCTCAGTGTGTTTTATGTGAAGGGGTCAGCAGACATTTGAACCCGTGTGAATGATGAAACCGCCTGCAATCGCACGCTTTTAGAGAAGCAATAGTCCTGATTCATGCGATCATCATCGCAGTCTCAAATGAAACACGTCGGTCAGCGCCAGCGATGCTTTTGACTTAATTTCCTGCAATGGTGCCGGTAATTGAATTCATAATGTGGAATGCAAAGGATATAAACCAAAACAATGATGTAAATACCAACAGCTTGCTTTTAGTGTGCAAATAAGTCAAGAAAGTATTACAAACAATAATATTAAAAGCAATTTTGTTCAATGCTATGCATCTCTGACACGCTGCTGATTCCCACAGATAATCATTTTAAAATCATCCCTCAGTTTGACAAAGAAACAAAAGTCATGTTTGCAGTTACGCACTTACAGAAATAGATGGATGACTATGATCAAATATGCATAAAATAAACATTATATGCGTCAAGTCTCATTAAGCTCATTATTCGATAAGCTGCATTCACATGATCCCATTCATTTCAACAAACAACCTGATTTCACCAAGTAAAACATGATCCTATGTTGATCCAGAAACAACATTTCAATCAACCAATCAGATTAAAGTTCACAGTTTATGTCAAGTTTAGGGTTACAACCAGGGTTATGTGCTTCTACATCAGTGTTATTCACCATCATTTCACTCTGATTTGAGGGAGAAGTCATGGGTAGGGTTAGGACTAGGACTACATTTCCACTTAGATCAGCAAACTGCTAAATAGGGCGAGTCTTACCTTTTTAATGTAATGTTACTTTAGTCAAGTGTACGTGGGAAACCATGGCATGACCAAACCAAAGCTACTATCAGAGAAGTAATATTGGTCGGCTTATATCTGTAGTAGTGGTCTTGACCTCTGTCTAAAGAAAACCCTACTTTAATTCAAGTGTGTACAACCGAGGGGGCGATACAAAAATATCTTTGATTGTGTAAGCGTGAATGTGAGCGTCTAAGGTATCGGCCAATTACCTCAGTTTAGTGACCCGAAGCTGGAGAGTTTGTGATCCTGGGCCCGCATAATATTAACGGCCGGTGTGAGGACCATGACTTCGGGACCCGAATGAATGATTATTAAGAGTAAAGAGTTTAATAGAACAATCAAATGTATTGCTACACTATTACATAAATGACCAATAACAGTTTGGCATTCCAACCTAAATTCGAGGTTGTGATAAAATGGAGTCAGATAAAAGCTTAATTGGATTCAAATTACTTTACCACATGGAAAGGACAGTAACATGCATTAAACCTTCACCCGCTTATCGAAACTGTCGTTGGACCGATTGGGCAGGCCTTACAATACTTGTCGCTGTGCTCACTTCGAGACTGAATTGTTTCAGTCACACAGATAGACCGGCGCTTGAACTTTCACCACAGATAAATAGCCGTGATGGCGAAGAACACTTGCTGTTTCTCGTTTAATATTATAGGTACAATATGTAAGAAATTCCAATTTTAAATAAGTGGCCGTCCCGGAAAAAAATGTCGCCTGTCAATGACGCAATATCCGCACTATCCTCGGTTTCCGCTCATACAGCCATAGCCATGACGTAACCATGGCAACAGACGCGGCACGCAGTTCTTGTTTCTTTCAAACATAGACCATGGCAAGCAGACTTTGGAACAAACAAGGAGAACTAAAAGGAGGATCAACATCAGCGTGGCGTTTTTGAGATGCCGAGAGCTAGCGTCCGCGACTAACTTGGACTAACGAGTCACGACTTGACAGCTTTATTAGACAGGTGAGCAAATGTACATAAAACAAATCAATGTTATATAACGTTAGCTCAACATGATGAAATGTTAGAATATGGTCAGTATGTTATTATAATGTTGATCTAGCTTACTGCTAATTTCGTATAGCAGACGAACTAACACGTAGTATAACATTATAACCAGGGGTGCACATAACTTTATCAGTGAGTTACTCAGGTGAGTACCAGAAGATGGTGTTTGGTACTCAGTGCTTTAAGTGGCCCAAAAGAGGTGGCGGTACTCTATTATTATTTATTTATTTATTTATTTATTTTTTGCTGACTCCCCTCCTCCCCTGAGGTAACAACAACTATATTGAAGGGGGTTTATATAAACAGCAGTCAACAGACGACCTTATAAAAAATAATAAATCCTTTTATTAGTTTGTGGATTTGCTTTAGCTAGAAAGAGCTACTGAACATAAATAAAATGTGCAAAATGGTATTGAAAAAAATACCCTTAGAAAGAGCTACAGTAGAAAGAGCTACTGAACATAAATAAAATGTACAAAATGTGGATATGAATCCAACTGGAAAAACTTGTGAAACGATATATTTTGATTAGTCAAATAGCAAATAGCATATAGTGAAGCTCTATAGCCATCTAGTGATTAAAGTAATTTTTATTTTATTTTAAAACTGCATTTTCCAAAAAATGGCCAAAAATCTTACATTAAACCATGTAAAATGATCCATGTTATCTCCATGAATGAAAGTTAGAAATCTGGGTCTTTTATAAAGTGAATTTGACATAAAATGCTGTTTTTTTTTTGTAAAAAGCCTATTTAAATAAATATTAATTTATAGAAATTTAAAAGATATCATAAATCCTCCCAAAACTGCACAGATGTTGAGTAAAAACATTAAGAAACAGAGTAAAATTACATTTGTAAAAAAAACAAAAACTTTTATTCTGAGCTTCGGTGCCGGAAGTAAATTTCCCATTCATTTCTCCCATTGACGTTTTGGAAAAAACTTATCTAAAGAGTTTTAGAGGATGTCTGAGGATAACCAGCTACGGCTGAACTCATAAGCATACAACATATCGTTTCGAGTGAAAAAACGGAGAGAAAATACAAATAAAATCAAAGGTACAAGAAGACTGTGTACATATTTTCATTTCCGAGCGAAGGAACTACTCATCCCATAAACCACCGCGCCTCACTGAAGACGACTGAAGCCACAACCGCGAAAGAGCCTTTTGAGCGACTTCCAAATCTGACGACGGCCACGCAAACTTTTTCCTCCAGTGAATTTTATATGGTGAATGTGCAGGGAAACACCTTTTCTGATTTAATGAAGCTTATATGTAAAACACATTGAGCATCTGGCTCGCTCATAGGCTGTACTGCGGCAACTGCACATCCAATGGCGCGGGCGCCTCTGACGTGCGACCAATGAGCTAGCCCTACGTCATTACACGATCTTCAGTCTTCACGGACCTTCGCGGGGTTTAACCAGACAGGTACACGGCACGCACTGTGATGCTCTATTTGTATTTTAACCGAGCAGCTAACACTGACAGCGGCAAAAGCGACGCATGCGCTTTTCACTTGTAAAACTCAAGGGTGTATGGGTAATGTAGTCTCTGCTCTCGGTGGGACGAATCAGGAGGCGGGCATTGTAAAGGGAGCTCTGAAAAGCGGCAGCGCAGCCAAACGATTAAAACAGATGTGCAAATGAGCGTACCGGTACGCTAAAAGCACGTTCTGGGCGCACGGAGAGGTGGCGGTACGCTCAAGAGCTATATTTGGAAGTGGCGGTACTGAGTACCGGTGCTTACCGGCCCACTTAAAGCACTGTTGGTACTCACACCATATGTAGCGTGGCCTTATAAAGTGCAGTCTTCCTCACTGTCCTCCTCAGTGTCACCACCACTGTCCTCTTCAGTGTCCTCTGCTTCAGCTTCCTGCATGGTAGATGAAGATGCACCTCCTTGTCCTTGGTTGAGCCTCCGATTAGCTGTCTCCATCCACAGGTCAACAGCTTGCTTTGGGTCAAATGTCTCTGTGGTCTGCTTTGACAGGTGTATCTGCATCAGGGCTGTGAGACGAGCATGTGACAGACGAGATCTGTACTTGGTTTTAATTATGTTGAGATGTGAGAATCCCCTCTCACAAGCTGCACTGCTTAAAGGCAGCGTAAGAGACAGCTTAACCACCTTGTTGATGTTGGAGTAAGCATCTGGGTTACTTGTATTTACTATTTGGACCAAGTCATACACAGAAGAGGCGTTTTCCTGCCTGCTTTAAGCGCATCCATTCTGTCACAGTGGTGTCTTTGTCAAGTTGCAATGTGGCCTCATATTTCTTGAGAATGCTGCAAACTGTTGCGTTTCCAAAACTGTGGAGGTCTTGCATTTCCTGAGGCCATGTTGAAGGATCAAATACTAAAAAATTATCACATGACTTGAGGGAGTCATATCTGATTTCAAACTCTTCAATTAACCCCCTGAGTAAGTTTGTCTTATCCCTGTCAGCATCAGCATTAGAAACAGTGTGTGCCCTCTGGCCTTCACCATGAAGCAGAAGTGTGAACTGTCCAATGGCCACCATGAGTTCATCCTTACATTCTCCAATGGTCAGCTTTTCCTTCTGAAACCTAATGGCGCTTTTCCACTACACAGTACCAGCTCGCCTCGGCTCGTGTAAAAGTTGTACCTGTACCTGCTTTCGGGTACTTTTTTTCGTACCACCTCCGGCGAGGTTCTAAGCGAGCTGAGGCGAGCTAAGGCGATACTAAAATGTGACGTGAAAACAATGCCGACTGCTGATTGGTCACAGAGAATCTGCGTCATCATTGCACACGCCAGATGGAGTATCCAGAATAACCCCGCCATTTTTAAATAGTTTGGCCAGAGATAGTTACTAAACTTACTACTATTATTATGGCAACTCGGAAGAATACGCCGTGGTCAAACGAGGAGGTGCAGACTAGGGATTGGACGATTACCGGTTTCACGATAAACCACGACAAAATGTCCTGGCGGTTAGTATTATCGTTTAAAATTTAATTATCATAAAAACCGTGTTTGATTATCGTGATTTTGAAAACTCGCGGTAAATCCTGTCCAGCCAGAATCAGTCTGACGCAGGCGCGAGCACTCAGCAGGCGCGCAGATGCAATGTTGTTTTTTTGCGCGAGAAGACATGGCGGAAGGCAGTGACAGCGCACGGGAGATTTTTCAGCCATCCAAGAGGACAAAATCGGAGGTATGGTCGTATTTTGGCTATTACAAGAGTCCCGAGGGCAATTTAATCGAGGATGGGCATCCTGTCTGCAAATCTTGCAAGAGGAAAGTCGCTGCAAAAGGGGGAAACACGTCAAATCTGCTAAGTCATCTAACGTTACGTGACAACCACCCACTGAGTTAATTTTTACCTTAATACCACAACTAACTTGGGCAAATAATTAGACAAAAAATTTATTGGAGATGAATTATTTCATTATCTCACTTGTAATTATTGCAAAGCTTCCGCGAAGAGAAAAGTTTTACAGCAAGTGGATTTGAGCCAAGACGAACGAACATATTCAAACTATTAAGGGTGACATTTAAGGGATAATGTATTGTATCCATTCATAGTAAACTTATTACAGTTTTATTTTTTTATTTTTTACCACAGAAATAATTTAAGGGACATGAAATATTGAATTGTGATTAACTTAATGTTTTTAAATCTTGCCGGTTTATAAATCCATTATATAAGTTACAGTGTCCAAATCAATCGTAAAGTAAATGTGATCACTACAACAATATTGTAGTAGTATTAATACTAAATTCCTCTGATTTAATTTTCAAAACAGTCAAAACTGAGACGCAAGACATACACATTTGAATGAAACCAGAGATTGCGTCCACGGTGATCCGAGACATGGATGTGCGCTGTGTAGTGTGTTGCTATTTACAACAGTCATTATAAGTATTCCAGTAGTTTAGTCACCCTGACCCAACCAACATATTTTGTTCATTTAAAGTGTGTGTGCGTGCGTGCGCGCGTGTGTGTGTGAGTGTGTGAGAGAGAGAGAGAAAGTGATTTATTAATAATAATAATATTCAGTCATAATAACTTACACACATCCATAAGTGTTATTATCATTATTAATGATAGGGTTTAATGACGGGTTCATTAAAATCTGCACTAGGAAAACTCAGGGCTCCATGTTAATGTTAATATAATGTTTATGCTTAAAAAAGTGCATAGCTGCTAGCTTGCTAATTGTATTTTTTTGTTTGTTGATTTTCAAATGTTTTCAGGGTGAGCATCAGTTCTTTTTGAACATTTCCATCTCATTTTAACAAAACCGTGATAATATTGATAATCGTGATAACTTTGGTCACTATAATCGTGATATGAAATTTTCATACCGTCCCATCCCAGACATTCCTTTGTTTGGTTGCCGAAGAGAGGATCCAGCGAGAGCTTGATGGGGGAACGAAATGCGTCGCTATGACGACCGGGTACTATTTGTGGTGGTACTTTCTGCAATGGAAAACGGAGCGAAAAGCGAGCCGAGTCGAGGTGAGTCGAGTCGAGCTGGTACTGGTAATGGAAAAGCGCCATAATGGAAGTGGTCTTCAAAATGTTACCAATGTCAACCATGTTTGACAGAAAGCACTGAAAACACTCTGCGCAGATATGCTGGAAGTCATTGTTATCACTCTTAGCCAGTTGCATTTTAATGGCTGGCAATGGTCTTGATATTTTTAACAGCGTTTCATGCCTCCATGCAGACCATCTGATATTATGAAACTTACCCAGCTTCACAAAGGATATCGCCATTTTCTTCACACAGCTTCTTCAGTTCAGCAGGGTTTTTTTTGCTCCACCTTTTTGTAAATAAAACTGCAGCAGCTTGACCACAGAGCGATTAAATGTCTCACAGTAAGGAACGTTGCGATCAGCTGATTTTGCGCAATTCTCCAGTGTGTGTGCGGTGCACAGAATGTGCACAAGGGAGTCTCCAACCGCAGCAAGTCGCCGAAGTTTTGGCACGACGCCGTTGTAAATACCGACATTGACAGCAGCCCCGTCTGTGCACACAGCGACCAACTTTGTTGTCCAGTCATCCAAGCCTGTGTCCTGGAAAAGTCTCACAAGTCCGTCTGTTATGGCCTGCGCAGTTCGGTCAGAACCCAATTCAATCAGTCCAATAAAATCTGAGGTAAACTCTCCGGTGCTGGACACAGAAACAATGTAAACGATTTCCTGCTCAGTTTTTGTGATGTCCTCAGATCCATCAAAAAGCAGCCCCCAAAATTCAGCAGACTGCAACTTGGCTCGTAACTCCCCGCTGATGGCGCGGGCGATGCTTTGCATGATGCGCGTGCCCCCTTCACGTGAATGATATGCACCTCCGACATTTACTCCTAGCCGCTTCAGTAAAGGAATATCCTCAGAATAGGAAGACATGGGACGTGCGTGTTTAGCTTTATGCAACATGGAAGGCGAGGAGAAAAATATTAAACAGAGCTTGCCGCTGTTCTTCATTCAGCTTGTCTCGCCATCTGGCAAGTGGGCGACTGGACATTTCTTCTCGGCTAGCTTGTTTATTAACAATTTCTTGCGCCACATTCGTGTGCTCCTTGCTCTTTTCATGTTTGTCAAATAAAGGATGGTTGATATTCGTTGAGCCTTTATAAAACGCACTTGTTTTGTCTGCTAGATGTGGATTTGAGCGGCAAATCTTGCACCACATTTCAGTGCGCTCATCGTTAGCTTCAAGCCACTGCACATCTTTGAGCCACTTTTCCGGAAAAAAAGTGTTTTTTTCGGCTCTGGCTCCAGATGGCGTTTCTTTGTAGGTGGCGAAACGCCAAAAAAGCTGCTTAACGTCTGTTGCTTTTTGGACATCTCTGATAGTATAACTTAGTTGACAAGCAACATGTCGTGTGTAAAGTTAGATGAGAAGATCGGTTAAGTACGCAAAAACGCGGAGTAATACAAGTCGCATTACGCATTCCTAATTTTTGTCACGCATGCGTACCTGCGTACCAGTTATGTGCACCCGTGATTATAACTTTCAACACACATTTAAATGCCGTTTAGTGTGATAGTGTAACGTTAGACCAAGTGAAGCAGCGCTGCGTTACCTCACAAGTTTAATTCGTCTAATAAACTGACCTGTGTGAGTAATCCAGCACTTGCGGGTAGTTCGGTAGAATTAAATGTCCTTATTTCTTTATATCCGCGGGACTCGCGTGTGATATCTGTCTCTTTAGCAATCGCGACCTGCTTCATACCACTGTAATGTTAAAAAACATGAATGTTTGCACTCATCCATAAACATTATTAGATCCATCAGCTTGACAGCAAGTCCCATCATTCACTTCATCACTGCGTCATCAACCTACGCCTGTGTTATTGCTGGAAACTGCGCCCTCTTGTGGCGAAAAAACCTACATATTGTGCCTTTAAGCTTTTTATGCAGCGACCGGCAGTGTGAAGCTTTCATTTCTATTGGTTGTCGCTCCCAAAGTCACTCTAAATTTCGCAGACTTTTAAACGTATCTTAACTCTGTCTAAGATGAGACTAGTGTGAGAAAATCACTTACTGACCTGGTCTGTTCAAGCTTTCCCTGTTTTTACAAACCGTTGGAGGGATTTATGTTTCTGTGGTAATCGGCTTCATCTGTAACGAACCTTGAACTTCATGAAGTCATTGAGCAGAAGGATTTGATCCAAAGCCATTCAAAAATAAGGAACATCACAAGCATTTCAAAATGTTGAAGAAAAGAACATTAAGGATGAAAACGCAAAGTCTACCAGTAAAATTGCATTATGATCAAATAGATTTTCTATCAATACAACAAGTATTTTGCATGATCTTTATAATATATCAGTATGAAAAACAGTGTTATTTCTAAAGACTCAAATACATAATTTATATTTTACAGCTATATTCCACTGTAGAGGATATTTAAAATCAACATGAAAAAGCATTCACAATTCATTTCACTCAGGTAATGGCATATTCACAAAATATATTTCTGAAAATACAAAAATAAATTGATTGTGTGGTAAAAAGTTGGCGTTCTGTACCAGAATAGCTATCACAGGTTTACAACCAGGGTTAATCAAGTTATTATATTTTGTAAAAGACTTTTATTCTTTATAATAATAAGCACTGGTGAATCATTCACAGTAACACCAGGAATGTCTTTTTAAAAAATAAATATAGTCGATTTTAATTTCACGTTGACCTTAAAAGTTATTGTAAAGCAAAGATCAAAATCAAATGCTTAGTTTATCTCGTTAAGCATCTGTTTGCTCATATACAATAAATATTTCAACATTCATAAAAAGTAAATAAATATGAAGCGGACATCACTAAAACAGATTCTATGTGCATTTAAGAGTGAAAAAGTGTGTTTACGGGTGCGTTCTCACTGTGTGACCTCAAATGAGCCGTGAGTTTGATTGGTCGTCAGTCTGTCCTCTCTTGTGTCCTCATGTGCTGAGTCTCTTTGGCCTGTAATGACAGTGAAGTACATTAAAAAAGCCATGTTATGCAAAGTCTTGATGTTGTTTTAGGCTCTACACGACAGGTTTTCCTGCTTGAATGTTGATTATTCTCCTCATATTCTCCATTGTTGCGGCTCCTCTCTTCCCAGTCTGTCAGTAACACTCTGTTTAGTTCCTGTCTCTATGAAGCCCCTCCTTCTGAAAAGCACACTGTGCTCTGATTGGTCGGCTGGAGCAGTGTGTTGTGATTGGTCGAGCGCTTCGAGTGTGTTTGGGAAATGCCCCGCCTCGTACCATAACCGCCAGTTTAACACACTACTAACTAACTCAACCAGGCCCCGCCCCTTTATTCTGCGGATGAATTATTATAATGAGGAATATTGTTGCGTGTTCGTTCCCGGAAGAAACTCAAGACTACAATGGAGGCGTTTCAGGAGTTCAGAAACACTGACACTGATATAGAGAAGAACTGGAGCGTTTTCATGCTCAAACAGCAACATTACACACTAAAGAGAGAGGAACATGGGGAATAGCACGATAGGCCCTCTTTAATGAGGAATTACAGCGCCGGCCTCTAGAGGTAATGCTATCGAGAGAGACCCGGGTTATAAAAAGCCCTGGATTTCACAAATCCTGTTTATTGAATGACATCGCAACATGAGATGTGCGCTGGGGAACAAACATTTCTGAATGGAGGATATTGCAAGCTCACAAACAACATTTTGAAGTTGGTCACATGACACGTCCTGTGTTTTAGTTAGATTAGGCTGGTTGGAAGCGTATTATAGGACTCGGCACCAGCCATCAGAGGAAATGCAATGTGACGTTCAGCGTTTCCTCTGGTGATTGTAGTAGATGAAGTGGATGGAAAAATCAACTAATTTATGCACTGCATTTAAATCAACAGCAGAAGAAACAATCCTCCAGCAGACACAAGCATTTAAGATGCACAACCTCAGTCTGGAGTTGTGAACATTTGCAATGTGAAACCCGTTAAAGGAATAGTTGATTGCACAAAAAAAAAAAAAACGTATTTTTGTCTTGTTTTCCAGTACAAATATCTAAACATTCTTGAATCAAGATACATTTACTTGAGAAGTCATGTGTCAAGTCTTGTATGTCAAGAAAAATATTGACAAATAGAGTCAGAAAAATACATTTCTTTTCCTCTTGAATTAAGTTTATTTTTATGACCCTATTGGTGGATATTCTTTTCTTGTTTTACTCTAGTTTCATTTTGGTAAATTTTTCAGAAAACAACCCTTAGGGCCCTATCTTGCACCCGGCACAAATGACTTTGTACACTGACGCATGTATCATTCCTATTTTGCACCCGCGCGAAGCGGGCTTTTCCCTCCACAGACACACGTCGGTTAACTAAGAAATACACTTGCGCTCCCCGGGGCGGTTCAGCGCAAAGAGGAGGCGTGTTCCGGCGCAAACTTTCCCTCATGCTATTTTGCTGTTCTATAAAACAATTGCGCCACTGACCAGAAAAAAACTAGTCTAAAGTCAGTGGCGCGTTGCGCGTTGTTCATAATGCTATTTTAAGCGCGCATGCTTGGCTATAATGTAGCGGGTGCACAACGCGCATACACTTAGATTCTCTCATCAACACAGATGCAGCAGTTTTTATTTTTGCAAATCATACATTATAACAAGGAAAAATATTAACACATGAGGGAAATCATTGTGGTGTCCATGAAGATGTAAAAAATTTAGTTTTTTTCCTCCCACGCCTGTTTAACCGACGCTGATTTGGGTGGGTTTCTCCCATCCCCATACAACGCCACTTCTCTGTCTTTCACTGCCCTGACAAGAACGCCGGTCTCCTCGGCTGTGAACCGCTCCTGGCGAGCTCCTGGTTAATCCGCCATAATAATAACAATCCGCCATGCAACATGCGCGCCTGCTCTTAAAGGGAATGTGAGATGACGCTCTGATTGGTTTATTTCACGTTACGCCCAAACCACACCTATGAATAATGAAGCTACTTCAGGCCAACCCCTTTTAGATTTGCGCCAGGCTCAAGAGGCATTTATCCCGCCGGGAAAATAGCAACAGCGCCGGGATCCGCCCACAAAGTTACTTGCGCTTTGACACTTGCGTTTCAGATCGTTAAAATAGGGCCCTTAATCTCTTAAAAGGATAGTTCACCCCCAAAATGAAAACTCTGTCAGTAATTACTCTCCCTCATGTTGTTCAACCCCGTAAGACTCTCGTTCATCTTCGGAACACAAATTAAGATATTTTTGATTAAATCTGAGAGCTGGATCACTCCTCCATAGGCTTCTAAGGGATCGAAACTGTCCGGCCCAGAAAAGTTATTAAAGACATCGTTAAAATAGTCCGAGTGACTACAGTGGCTCAACCTTAAGTTTATCAAGCGATGAGAATACTTTTTGTGCGCAAAAAACAAACAAAAATAACGACTTTATTCAACTATTCCTTTCCTTCTCTGTGGGCCTAGAGATAGTTCACGTAGTGTAACAGCGCAGCGCTTCTGTGTTGTACGTCAGACGCATCACACACATGACCAGCGTCGGCCAATAGTGAGCCTGCGTGTGACGTGAAACACAGAAGCGCTGCGCTGTTACACTACGTGAAATCTCAAGGCCCACAGAGAAGGAAATGAATAGTTGAAATAAAGTCGTTATTTTAGTTTTTTTGCGCACAAAAAGTATTCTCATCGCTTGATAAACTTAAGGTTGAGCCACTGTAGTCACTCGGACTATTTTAACGATGTCTTTCATAACTTTTGGGCCGGCCAGTTTCGATCCCTTAAGAAGCCTATGGAGGAGTGATCCAGCTCTCAGATTTAATCAAAAATATCTTAATTTGTGTCCTGAAGATGAACGAAAGTCTTACGGGGTTGAACAACATGAGGGAGAGAATTACTGACAGAGTTTTCATTTTGGGGTGAACTAACCCTTTATGCTTTTCAAGTAAATATATCTTGCTTTAAGAATGTTTAGGTATTTGTACTGGAGAACACGGCAAAAATACTTTCTTCAGTGAAACCCAAAAGGTGAAAATTTGGGGTTTTTTTTTTTTTTTTTCATTTTGGATCTTGACAGACCTGAGTGAACTCAGAACAAAGAAAGTCAAAAGGGTTTAGAATGGCATGACGTTGAGTAACTGAGGAGAGAGAGGTTTCACTTTTGTGGTACAAGAGGCAAAATTCAGTATTCAATCAATTTTTTACACAGTTGTTTATAGCAAGAACACGCACTGACATCTCCAGATGAGTGCAAGCTTCCTGACGGGCAAAATAAACAGAGAACCCATGAGGAACGGCTCGGCCGCGTCTGTCTGCTCAGTAGTCCTCGAACGTGTGGAGGACGAGCAATAACTCACACATATGATGGACTGGACTTCCACACGGGGAGAAATGAAAGAATCATGGGAAGGGGAGGCGTTGTAAAATTGATTTAAGAGAGGAAAGTCCTACCTTGGCATTGTGATTTTGCATAGCACGAGTTCAACAGCTAAATAAAAGAGCAAAATAAAATTCATGGTGAGTGATCTATTATATCCACATGACAGTTTCATGCATCATCAAACGGGTCATTCCTGCTATGCATTATATTGTCATGCCACACTATTATATATCTTTTTAAGAACAAAACCATTTTAAACCGAAAACCGCCTGTTGAATATTATAGGTTGTATTTTTAATCAGTTTGAATATTTTGGAAGTGAAATATGAAAGGTGAATATGGATTATTGAAATTTTACTAATGAAAATGTGTTTGAAATGTTTTGATTTGAAATATTCACAGCTTAAATATTCAACCATGCTAAATTTCAGCCTATAAAAATGCAAGCCCTAAAAATACAATGCATTAAAATACAAGCAGGGTTAATACAATGCATATTTTTTTCAAGTAGTACAATTCAACAGGCTTTTTGTTTCAAAAACATTTGGCATTATTTTACTTCCATAAACTTAAGTTTACTTGATTATAATTTTTTAGCAAAATCATGTTCAAATGTGAGTCTCAAATATGATAATCAGGCTTTTGAGGAAGGTTTATTTGTTCATCTCTCAATCATCATTGTATTTCATTGCATTATATGTTGTAAAACTACAGAGATTTGATCATAAAACTAAGCATTTAAATAAAAAATGTAATTAACCCATAAGAACCCGGACCAATTTCCCCTTATAGGAAAATTATGGGGCATATAAAACAGACTAAACGGACCTGCACTTAAAACATGTTTCTGCTGTTGTTTTTTAAATACAACCACTCCCTGTCAAAGATCTGTAATGTTACATATGTGTCACATTGGGCGTTTATGATACATTTTTAATGTTACATATATGTCACATTGGGCTTTTATTTCTCATTTGGAAAAAAAATAATTTAGCTAAATAACAGTTTTTTTCTGTTTATTTTCTTTTCCACAACATTTTAAAAATTATAACTTTTCTGGGAGGATAAAAAAAAAAATCAGAAGTAATAGTTTTTGCATTTTATTTGCTTTGCCACATATTTCAAAACCACATAACTATGACCATAACTGTGACCTTTTCAGGTATTCGGTTTAATCAGAAATATATTTTTTTAATATTTTTTCACAACTGGAAGATGTGCAAACTGAATAAAAATAAATAACTACCTCAACATTGGAGGTCAACATGTTGAACATGCATGTAGTGCAATAACATTGCAAACTTCTACCTTTTCAGGTATACGGTTTAACCGGAAATATACATTTTTGGATTATTTTTTCACAACTCGAAAATGTGCAAACTGAATAAAAATAAATATGGTGTTTTATGTTGCATTCCTGTTTTAGTTACAGGTATGCAAAATATTTTCAAAATACATTTCATTAAGGGGTAAACCCTAAACCAACTTTTTTTTAGTTAATGATCTGTAAGACTGTGGCTTTATTATTATTGTTGTTCATTGATTCAAGTAATTTTTTGGACATTTGGGTATAAAGTGTTTTAATTCTACAATATACGGTGTAAAAACGTCTGAGTGCTGCCCTCTTCAGGTTGAACGGTGGCTACTGCAGTTGAATTTTCCTATTGGAAGTTGTGGTGCCCTGTGATGTAAGCAGGCACAAGCTAAGCCTACAGAGAGACGGGTCTCAGGTTAGAGTGATGACTGATATTTATATGCATTTGATGTCAGTAGTCTGTTATATACTATTATTAAAGGGGTCATTGGATGCAAAATTCATATTTATAAGCCGTTTGCATATAAATGTGTGTTGGACAGTGTGTGGACACAACCACCATACAATAAAAAAAAAAATACATTCACTCCTTTTTTTAATTCCCAAAAAGCCTAAACACTCAATAATCAAGCCGTTTTGATTTTCTGAGCAATATGATGTCATATTGCTCATGCTCCGCCCACGACCGCTGACGGACTGTCCCGTATTAGCATATTTCCTATATGTCTCATATAAATATCAGCATCTGTACCAAATTGCATATTTTCTGCTCAGTTTGTGCCTGGAGTTTTACTCCATATTTTCACTATATGAGCCATAAAAGCCTGAATTATCAAATATGATACCCAACAAAGACACATATGCATACTTAAATATTTTTTTAAATATATTGTCTAAAGTTTCAATAAACTTTTTCATTTCTTATATCAGGCTTTACAGGGTTAACTGAAAATCAGTTTAATATTTTTTCGTTTTTCCTATTCAATTAGCATCCTTAATGGCATCATCTTCAAGGAAGTGACATCATTTTGCTGGGAAATCAACATCATTAAGGATCAATGAATTCAGTGGCGTTTTGTGATGTTGGTTAACTGGTTTGCGCCTCTAAAACATGTATCCTGTTTGATCAAATCAACATTTCAATAGATTCAAAATATGAAAGAGAAGTCTGGGCGCTTCTGAACGTCTGCTATACCGTTATATGGATATGCATCCTTAAATACAGAAGCACATTCATTATGTGGAGGTCACAGAGCTGAAGTGGCACAGCACAGCAGGAACGACCCAAACACTGAAATACCTCCTCGTTGTGTTTCTCTAGCCTCTCGAGGTGTTCACGCTGAGCCGCCTGGAGTTGCTCGCTCTCTTTGGACTGTTTCATGGCGAGCTGTCAATCAACGCCCATGTTCATTTACATAATTAGAAACATGCATTTGAAAAAAAACACACATCTGAAACAAGATTAGAATCGTTACCCTCTTTCTTTCTGTAAGAAACTTCCTTGTGTTCGTGCTGTTGAGCTCTCGAACTCTCCTGCAGAAACAATATCAGTTGATGATTACCAAGTTTCATTCTAATATACCTAAGCTTTCCCAAAACACAACCTCAGCTCCTCTTTGGTGTTTTCAATTTACCGTATTTTCCGCACTATAAGGCGCACTTAAAAGCCTTTAATTTTCTCAAAAAACGACAGTGCGCCTTATAATCCGGAGCGCCTTATATATGGATGGTGAACACACGTTCACCAAGAGGGGGAGACAGCGCCGGCCGACTTACGCCACTATCTGCCAATGGATCGTGGATGCCTGGGCTGATATATCCATATATCCATATATCAGTCTCAACTGTGATCCGAGCTTTCACGAAGGCAGGAATAATCTCTTTATTCAGCCGGCTCACATACCCGTATTTACTTCATGTTTTCGGCCGAAGTCCACAGTAGTCGATTGTCGAGTTCGCGGGCGCGATCAAACCTCCTCCGTGTGTTCAACATCTGATCCGGATGAACTATCTGTTGCTTAGTTACCAATGATCGCGCACTCGACAATCGCCTACTGTGGACTTCGACCGAAAACAGGAAGAAAATACGGGTATGTGAGCTGGCTGAATAAACATTTTTATTAATATCTTTCACATTTACTGCAGTCAGATTCGCCGTGTTCACTCACATGGCTGTGCACTTGTAATGACACATTAAGGTTGTTAAGAGGCTAAAAGCAGGTTTAAAACTTGCCCCGTTTAAGTCAACAGGGTGCACATTTTAAAAAGAGGATAACACGGTGTAGGCAACACCGGTTTTTATCGTTGTTATCTGTACTGACAGCACTCCAAATTTACAAAAAAATGAGCTCAATGTTAAAATTGACCGGAGTTCTCCTTTAACTTTTGAACAACGTTACCATGGGAGTGAACGGAGTTGTCAGAACGCTTAATAAAGTTTGACTTTATCTGACTGTTTTGTTGACATTCCCTTTAGCACAACTAGTGGATGCATAACGCAAACCCAGTCAAACGTTTGACTGCAGTATCTTATGCGCCTTATAATCCGGTGCGCCCTATATATGAAGTTCTAAAATAGGTCAATCATTGATGGTTCGCCTTATAGTGCGGAAAATACGGTATTGGTGTGTTAAAGTCAAAAAGGTATGAAAACCACATTTGGGAAGTTTGGTCTATAGATTGATGATATGAGGCTTTTTTTTGTTGTTGTTGTAGATTTGTAGAAGTTCATTACGGTGCAAAAACACATGGTTTACCTACAAAACAAAGTTTAAGGAAGGTTTAATATCAACATATCGGAGCATTGTGGAGATGGGGTTTATTTTCCTGATTGACGTATGCACTGTGTGGTCAAATTTGGAGAGAATAACAAAAAAGTCGAATTTTGAAATGGTGGAAACTAGCGCACTGACCAGAGCATCACTAATGCAATCAGAGAAGAATACAATATGGTGTTTTCCCAAATTATATGGATGAAATTGCACAAGATTGGTTCTGTTTGGTCATTACACTGTAATAGCAACGTCTCAAAATACAAGCATAGCCCAAAGGAAAGTGCAACTATAAAGTAATGCTGGCCGTATGATCTTTAAAGGGGAGCAGTTGCTATTACCGTTCCCTCTCAGCCTTGTTCTTTATGCTTTTGTCTTGACTGATGGCTTTGCTGCTCTCCATTGAGGTCTTCGCTTGGTTGGTTCGCAGCTCTTTACTCTGTCTGGAAGAGGAGAAGGACAATCATTGCTATGACAAACAGTGGTTTGCTCTATGATGTTAAAAGTAGGGCTGTATTTACGTTTATATATTTATTAAAAAAAAAAAAGTGTCCCATGCAAGTTTTGTACATATGTACATAATTTGTGACATTCATTTTTTTATTCGAGTAACACTTTAAAATAAAGTCCTAACTATTATCTAAAATTAACAATCAGCAATACATTAGTTAGAGTATTAATTCATCTTTGATTATGTGTATAAAAACACAACTGTTATTGTTACTTCATGTTAGCTCAGGTTCATTAAACTACATTAACAGACAAAACTTTTGATTTCAATAATGTATTAGTAAATGTTGAAATTAACATTAGGTTAATAAATGCTTTTGAAGTATTTTTATTTTTGGTAAAGTGTTACCGTTATTTGTAATTGAGTCCATCAAATTCCTAATAAAAAGGAAAATAATCAAATGAGTATTTAATACATTTAATTATACATAAATACAGGAGACATTATCACATATATGGACTATTTTTATTTTATTTTCAGCAAAAAAATCTAATTTGTGAGACCGTTATTGCAATATAAAAGGACTCATATGGTGTGATAATATCTTGTTTGCACTGTGCAACAGAAGTAGAAGTATTTGCGGTTTAAAGTGTAATTGCAATAATAAACGCTTGATAACTCTGTGGAGTTAATGTAAAATATACAATAAGAACACAGAGAACAAAACAGCAGCTGCAAGAACAGATACACACACACACACACACACACACACACACACACACACACACACACACACACACACACGTCGTATGGAACAAAAGCCCATAAGAAACGCACACAAGGGAGAATTCAGTGAGAATGAATTGCACACACTGATAGTGCTGTTTAGCAAGCATAGACTGCTTTGTTTCAGCACTCGATTCACTAAAGGAATTATGCAAATCAGGTTATGCCACAAACATGCCTACAAAATTAGTGCTGCGAGCAATTCCCCACAATACAGGCCGGATCTGACGACTTTACAGATGCGGAAGGTGCGCTTGACTTCACTTCTGGATATATGCCTGGATATATCCATCACTTAACGAATTACTGCGGACACGATCGATAACAACTGTACACAGACGTTAATAGCAATTAACAGCCACACAGTGATGTCCTCTTAATCCAGCACGCGCTATTTGCATAAAAAAGGAGGCATGTGTGCCCAGAAAATAATGACACTGACTTCATTTAAATGCACACGGCACAATCATATAAACTGTGAAAAAATACTTTTTGAGGTTTTAAAAAGTTTATTGGCGGATCTTTTACAAGAACACTATTTTCAGTCAAAGTTTAAATATTTGTATATATATATCAGTAGTATACACTCACCGGCCACTTTATTAGGTACCCCATGCTAGTAACGGGTTGGACCCCCTTTTGCCTTCAGAACTGCCTCAATTCTTCGTGGCATAGATTCAACAAGGTGCTGGAAGCATTCCTCAGGGAGTTTGGTCCATATTGACATGATGGCATCACACAGTTGCCGCAGATTTGTCGGCTGCACATCCATGATGCGAATCTCCCGTTCCACCACATCCCAAAGATGCTCTATTGGGTTGAGATCTGGTGACTGTGGAGGCCATTTTAGTACAGTGAACTCATTGTCATGTTCAAGAAACCAATTTGAAATGATTAGAGCTTTGTGACATGGTGGAAGTAGCCATCAGAGGATGGGTACATGGTGGCCATAAAGGGATGGACATGGTCAGAAACAATGCTCAGGTAGGCCGTGGCATTTAAACGATGCCCAATTGGCACTAAGGGGCCTAAAGTGTGCCAGGAAAACATCCCCCACACCATTACACCACCACCACCAGCCTGCACAGTGGTAACAAGGCATGATGGTTCCATGTTCTCATTCTGTTTACGCCAAATTCGGACTCTAACATCTGAATGTCTCAACAGAAATCGAGACTCATCAGACCAGGCAACATTTTTCCAGTCTTCAACTGTTCAATTTTGGTGAGCTCTTGCAAATTGTAGCCTCTTTTTCCTATTTGTAGTGGAGATGAGTGGTACCCGGTGGAGTCTTCTGCTGTTGTAGCCCATCCGCCTCAAGGTTGTGCGTGTTGTGGCTTCACAAATGCTTTGCTGCATACCTCGGTTGTAACGAGTGGTTATTTCAGTCACTGTTGCCCTTCTATCAGCTCGAACCAGTCTGGCCATTCTCCTCTGACCTCTGGCATCAACAAGGCATTTCCGCCCACAGAACTGCCGCTCACTGGATGTTTTTTCTTTTTCGGACCATTCTCTGTAAACCCTAGAGATGGTTGTGCGTGAAAATCCCAGTAGATTAGCAGTTTCTGAAATACTCAGACCAGCCCTTCTGGCACCAACAATCATGCCACGTTCAAAGTCACTCAAATCAACTTTCTTCCCCATACTGATGCTCGGTTTGAACTGCAGGAGATTGTCTTGACCATGTCTACATGCCTAAATGCACTGAGTTGCCGCCATGTGATTGGCTGCTTAGAAATTAAGTGTTAACGAGCAGTTGGACAGGTGTACCTAATATAGTGGCCGGTGAGTGTATATGTGTGTGTATATATATATATATATATATATTAGGGGTGTAACGGTTCACAAAATTCACGGTTCGGTTCGATACGATACACTTGTGTCACGGTTCGGTTCGGTACGATTCGGTACGTTTCCGATACAGCAAAAAGAAAGAAATGCCAGAGAAATTTCCTTGATTTAATCTTTTTAATTATATTTTTATTAAAACTAACATCATAAAGTATGATATTTTTTAACTTTGAGCAATGATGGAGCTATACTTGACTTTTCTTAGGAGCTTATAAAACAAAACAGCTCCTTGGACAAAATTAAATGTAATATTGTAGTAGTTATAAACAAAGGTTTATTTTAGTTCAGATTAACATTTGAGGGCAGCAATTGTATTCATAATGTCAAAATAAAACCGACGTGATGTTACTTGAAAGCATTATAGCCTACTATTCCTGCCAAACTTCCATGGTTACAGTTAGTAGTGTTACTACAGTAAACCCATGGTGAATGTTGCTGATCTGTGGACACTGGATAGTTCATTCATGGCACAATGTTTCTTCCTGTTTTCCACGTCAGCGCTGTTTGATCCGTTAATAACGGAGAAATGCGAATGTTTCTCACTAGATCTTGCAGCGATGTTATTACTTCAGTGGCGAATTCAAATGCTTTCTTTACTGGATTTGGCTGTGTAGTAACAGTGCTGATGATTAAGATCGGCTCGCGCTGCATTGGTCCAAACTGATAAACGGTCCTTCAACCACACAATAACGAGTGGTTTCGTTCCGCTTACATTACATTTGCCATTTGATGTTGGGCAATGTTGTGGTCACGCACATTATGAGTGCGCTTGCCAGGCGTGACGCGCCTTCATTTGAAATAACGAAATTTTGGTCGGCAGGAAAAATGGTCCAACGAACCGTTCGGTTCAAAAATGCGTACCGAAAACCGAACCGAAAGCCTCGTACCGAACGGTTCAATACGAATACGTGTATCGTTACACCCCTAATATATATATAAATATATGGAAACATTACTATTTAAGTCTCTTGTGCTTATCAAGCCTGCATTTATTTGATCAAAAATACAGAAAAAAAAACAGTAATATTATTATAATTCAAAGTAATAGTTTTCTATTTTAATATTCTTTAAAATATAATTGATTTCTGTTATGCAAAGCTGAATTTTCAGCATCATTGCTCCAGTCTTCAGTGTCACATGATCCTTCAGAAATCACTCTAATATGGATTTATTATCAATATTGGAAACAATTGTGCTATTTTTTTATTTTTTATTTTAAACCTGTGATATTTTTTTACGGGATACTTAGTGATGAATAAAAAGTTTTAAAAAACCACCAGCATTTATTTAAATTAGAAATCTTTTGTAACAATATACACTATCGTTCAAAAGTTTGGGGTCAGTCATTTTTTTTTGTTTCTTTAAAAAAAAAAAGAAATTATTACTTTTATTCAGCAAGGATGTGTTAAATTGATAGAATTATTTTCTGATAATATAAATCTTTACTATTTTGAATAAATATTTGAAAAAAATAAATAAAATTAAGCAGCACAACTGTTTCCAACGTTGATACTAAATTATATTTGATCATGACACTGAAGACTGGAGTAATGATGCTGAAAATACAGCTTTGATCACAGG
>NW_026607058.1:977500-990000 GCF_029890125.1 Rhinichthys klamathensis goyatoka | reverse complement strand
GCGGATGTGTTGGAAGTGGGCAAACTCAAGCCTACTTTTTGAGGACTTGTAAAAGATTGATAATCCCCTAAAATCGCCAAAGGTTTTGAAATGTTAACTATGTCCAAGTGTTCTTATTACTGTATAGATTTCATACTCCATTGCTATGGAAATAAGCCTGTTGTTCAAATTAACCTGATTATGCCCTCGGGCGCTTGAGTAAATAAATAAATTAAATATGTGGCAGGCGTTGTGTGCAGTAAACTTTCTTTAAACAGGCCTGTTGCACTGACGTGATGACCCTTATATAATGCTAGTAAGTCTATTTAGAGGTGTGGATTAATTCAGGTAGGACTGTGTAGGCATATTTTATTATGTGTATTATGGTGTGGTCAGCAAAAATTCTTGATTACAAATAGTGGTCCACACACACAAAAAGTTTGAAAACCCCTGCTTTAGTGCAATCTTTTAAGACGGATGCATAATGTATGATTTTTGCCACATTTTCACCTTTGGGAATTTCATTGTGAAAGATGTGTTTTTCGCCGTAGGACAGTCTTGGATTGCTTTTTGATGTCAGTGTCAAAGTCTTTAGTTTGCCTGAGCTTTTACCCAAGATCTCACTGGAGCCATATTAAATCTGACAAGCAACAATAGTAAAATCACACAGTCTACATGCAGAAACAAGCAAATGATTTGAAATGCGTGTAGATTAAAGGGGTCCTGACATGGATTTGTTTTATTATTTTAAATGTTCCTAAGTTTTTTTTGCACAAAAACACAAATATCTATGAGGAACTTCGTTCTGACCCTCTGTCTGGAATAATCCGTTTTTAAGGCTTGTCATTAAATGGACTCTGTTATGATTGGCTAATGTCATTGCATAGGAAACAGTATCAACGCTTACTATTGCACATGAGTAAGAGTTTTTGAAAACATTATCCATATATAATATGTGGAGTATGTTAGAAACTGATCACGCATCTGTATACTGTATCAGTGTAGACAGTGTCTGTGATTATAATGGCTTCTGTTTGCTTTTGACATCCAGTGTAGTCAATGTCAGCTGTCAGTGGGCGGGGCTTATGGTGTGATGTATAACTATTGGTCGATGTCTTGCTCTAGAGGAAGTCATATGCCCGTGTGACGTCACAAATCCCACAATATCAGAACAAGCCGTTTGTGGAGCTCGATTAAATAAATGCTTTGTTTATAATGAGACAAGTAAAAAGACCACTTATATATCAAAAGATCAAAGATAATTGATTTCTCGTGTTATGATCCCTTTAAAGGTCCACTAACCAACTCGTCTTGATTAACTATTCATCATATAGCCAGAAAACCCAACATTTTTTGCAAATATATACAATTGCTAATTTAAAAATTATATTAAATAAAAAAAATTTAATTATATTACATTTTGAATTTCATCATTTCGAATCATTATATATATACACACACACACAAAATATACATATATAACAAGTAATATATATATTCCAAAAATTGTTAATGTAATTATGTATATACACAGTATACTGTATATGCATTAGGTTCAGGTTTGTAATATGTTTGTATGTATATATAATTGATAATATAGAAATTGTATTAAATTCAAAATGAATTCATTCATTCATCCTGTTTCACTCAGGAATATGTCAAATTACTAAATTGCTTTGAATTAAAGTGTTTGCTAAAGTAATAAATGTACATATGTACATTATACACATATGCCACACTTAATATCTGAATGCCATCACATTAGATTCATTATTATAAAACAAATATTTATATATATTTAATATATAAAAATTATTAGTTCAAAACAGATCAAATTATCTGATGTGCTCTCCACATTCATTGTATAGCTCTATACTTTTACGGACTGATTTGTGTATTTCTATTCCTCCTACACAGAGCCACTGCCCATGCAGATCTCTAACTCGTTTGAACTTTTATAGCTACCCTCTTTGGAACAGGTGACCATATTTTGTCCCAGTTTCCCTGAGTCCTTCTGCGGTGTCATCGCGGCCGAATTCACTCTCCGTTTCTTATTCCCCATCCAGCGGTCATTTGGCACATCAGCAATATCTGACTGGATAAACACCCAGAATGCATTAAACAACATCATTCTCCTTCACAGCATGGAGGGGAAATAAACGACTGGATTCTGCATTATCTGAAGCAAGAGTTATACAATTTTAATAATTTTTTCAAAACATTTGTGCATGTAAAATTAAGTAGGCAACATGTGTATCAAACAAATGCACAAGTGAGAAAAACCCGAAATGCCTGAAAAATCACACCAGAAGCTACCAGGAATATCTCTGTGCCACAGAAACACATCAATGCTGAAAGTTTAATGATAGCAGTCGATTGGCACAGTTCAGCGAGTACATGAAGAACTGATTAAAGTACATGAACGAGACTTCTCAAGGTTGAGTGTGCATTAATGATGCAGATGCTCACCGTCTCAATGCCCATGGCTCTCATTTGGTCCGTTCTTTTCTCACAGACGGATAAGAACTTTTTGGGATCAGACAGGGCATCTACAATAGCTGAAACGAAAAGATCTGGCAGCGTAAAGACTCGTGATGAAACTCAATGGACTTGCTTTCATCATGTTAGCGTGCTAACCTCCGAAGCCGTCGGGCACGTATGTTTTGAGGATGATGTTGCAGAAGACGGTGGCCAGAGACAGAGGTTTGTTGTACTCGTTTCTCAGGGAGATGTGCCTATAGCCCGACTGCAGTCCATCCAGCGGGAGGATCCGCTGTCCGATCAGTTTACTGTTGTCATCGTACACGGCCACCCGGAGCACAGCCAGATCCGGCAGGATCACCTGTGGGATCGAGGCGTTGCGTGTTATTTACTCTGCTTGTGTTTTTGACTTCGAGGAAGGGGTTTCAAAAGCAAAACAAAAGAGACGCCGGTGACCTAGAATATTAAAGGTACAATATGTAAGAATTTTGTAATAAAATATCCAAAATGCACTTGCACAGTGTGATATATTTCCTGTATTTGTGTCCTTACAATATCCCAAAAAGTCTCCAAAGATTTTTTATTTCAGAGAAATTCCAATTTTAAATAAGTGGCCGTCACGGAAAATTTTTTGCCTGTCAATGACGCAATATCCGCGCTATCCTCGGTTTCCGCTCGTACTGCCATAGCCATGACGTAACCATGGCGACAGACGTGGACAACTGCGTAGTGCGTAACGTTTAGCGGCATGCAGTTCTTGTTTCTTTCAAACATAGACCATGGCAAGCAGACTTTGGGGAAAACAAGGAGAACTAAAATGAGGATCAATATCAGCGTGGCGTTTTCGAGATGCCGAGAGCTAGCGTCCGCGGCTAACTTGGACTCGACAGAGCTTCACGAGTCACGACTTGACAGCTTTATTAGACAGGTGAGCAAATGTACATAAAACAAATCAATGTTATATAACGTTAGCTCAACATGATGAAATGTTAGAATATGGTCAGTATGTTATTCTAATGTTGATCTAGCTTACTGCTAGTTTCGTATAGCAAACGAACTAACACGTAGTATAACATTAAAACTTTCAACACACATTTAAATGCCGTTTAGTGTGATAGTGTAACGTTAGACCGAGTGAAGCAGCGCTGCGTTACCTCACAAGTTTAATTCGTCTAATAAACTGACCTGTGTGAGTAATCCAGCACTTGCGGGTAGTTCGGTAGAATTAAATGTCCTTATTTCTTTATATCCGCGGGACTCGCGTGTGATATCTGTCTCTTTAGCAATCGCGACCTGCTTCATACCACTGTAATGTTAAAAAACATGAATGTTTGCACTCATCCATAAACATTATTAGATCCATCAGCTTGACAGCAAGTCCCATCATTCACTTCATCACTGCGTCATCAACCTACGCCTCTGTTATTGTTGGAAACTGCGGCCTCTTGTGGCGAAAAAACCCTACATATTGTGCCTTTAAATAATAAAGCTTAAAGCTGAGTGAGTATTTCATGACAGAATTAAAATTTTTGGGTCTAAAATTCCTTTAATACCCATTTAAAACACATTTATCTCATAGCATTGTTTATGCAGTCGTAACTGCAGTGTAAATGCATTCATGCCAGCTCTGATCTGCAATAAATGATCTGTAAATATAACTAAATACTAAATCAGATGCAGCTTCTGAAAAAAGAAAAAAGAAATCATGATCGTTGTAGCCAAAAAGTTTGTTTGTAATAAATGTTGAATCAAAATATTTATTTTTAAAGCTACTTTTTGTAATGTCTATTTGATGCTTATCTCGTTTAACTCAATAATGACTTTATTTTATCTTTTGGAGGAAAATTCTCATCCACATTTGATTGCGATTCATTTGTGATTGATTTGATTAATTAATCGGTAGGCTTAAATAAATAAGCCTAAGATTTTGCACAATTATCATTCTTTTTTAATACAATTTCTTCATAACTTGCACCTCAACATTTTGGTGTGTGCTTTTTATATTTAGGTTTGCTTTATTCATTATTTATCCACCCTCATATTTTTCCAAGGGAACACAGAATATTACATAACATATTAAAATCTTAAATCACATTCAGATTCAAAAACACTGCATCTGATGCAGAACATATTTGCGCCTGTTTTTTGTGATCTTTTTATTGAAATTAGTTACAAAGCAACATGCATAATTATTAGGGCTGGGTATTGATACGAATTTCACAATTCGATTCAATTTCGATTCACAAGCTAGCAATTCGATTCGATTCGATTCAATATTGATTATTTTGGATATCAGGTACAATACATGGCAAATTTTCTCAAGGAAAACAAATCTCTTAACTAATGCTGTAAACTATGGGAGTCAGTTGTAGCCTATAGGCTTCATTAGCCTACTATAATATTGAAGGTAAAAATTAACTGATTTGTAGCTATACAAACTTAAACTACACTTTTATTTATTTTTATAATAATAAAGTTATATGAAATATAAACATTTAAATGGTGGCTGTCATAAAAACTTGCCAGATTTATTCAAACATGCATAAATATTGAAGAACATTAATGTAATATGGTGCATATATTTAGCAAAATGCTCCTCTTTAGAGTTAATATTTCTAGCTGACTAACGAGTTTATGGTCACATATGGTTTTTCTGAGGTAAATGTGACGTTACATGACATTGTTTACAAGTTGTTTTACTGACGTCTTTCCACAGTTGAAACACTGATTGAGCGATTCCATGTGACATGATACGGATTTCGATAAGTTGTACTCTATCTTTTAACACACGTTCATTCATGTTTATTTCGCACTGTAACCGGTATTATTAAGGCAGAAGAGGAGATCATGTGCTTCTCTTGAGCTGAGCCAGAGCGATGTCACGCCACAGCGCCAAAACGCTATTTATGTTTTTGAATTTCGTAAGAAAATGGACGTAATTTGAAATTTGAGACTTTATTTAGTATCAATAGTAACAAAGCACAAAGATTATTGTGATTTATTGGATGGGATGCGCGCTACAATGTTCCATCCATTCATCAAATGAAAACAGGATGACTAATCGATTCTTGAGATTTAAGAATCGATATCGGTTCGTAAAAATGAGAATCGATTAATATAGAGAAATCGATATTTTTTACCCAGCCCTAATAATTATGCATAGAACACAAAAAATAGCACTTTACTATATACAATTGCCAAAACCTTCGTTTTTTTTTAATACCGACAAATAAATCAAATAAACAAACACTGCTACTACTATTACAACAACTAATAATAATAAATTACATTAAAATAAACGAGTTTTAATAATCACACAAGTGTGAAGGCCTGTTTGCTGGGTGATTTGCTAAATCAATATACAAAATCAGATGACTTCACAAGAGTTTGTGCTTTATGGATCACACCTAATGACTGTTCCTCATATAAAACTACTGTATTGCTTTAGTAGACTTATAGGTCTTGTCCTTTCTGGGAACTCATGGTCACTATGAACTGTGGTTTGTATGTAAAGATGCTTCAAAAACTCTCCTGTTGCGTTTAATCAAAGAACAGTGTGGATAATTATACTGCAGCGTTCAGATCTCTATAGTAACTCCTTCATTTAGCTCATGTAGATATAATTAAAAAGTTCACTATACAATTCCACGTCTTATACGTTCTGGATAATGATGGGAAGTCTTTATGTCATTGATATTCTGAGCTACAGTTTAAGAACGAGCACCTCGGCTCTTCAGGGCAAAAAGATCGTAACGTGACATAATCGAGACAAAGACGTCGCTGGCATAAAGGTTACCTTTCTGAAGACAAATGATTCTCCGCTGTACACCGGATTCAGCCCATTGTTCATCACCATCCTGGTGCGAAACTCTTTACGGATGGTGTCCGTGGGGAGCCCGTACATGTCCACCTCCACGTACGTGCCGATCTTCTTATCGGACAAAAACTGTCCAGAGATCACCTGAGAGACAAACACTCATTTTCTAGCCAAGGGTGGTGACAGCCATTCAGCAGTCGCTTTCATTCACAGTGAATGATTAACAGTACACTTATTACAGTCACATCTTACATAATCAACAGTGTAACACTGTAGCACTAGCAAACCTCAGTACTCGATGTGTCTGTCATTAAACCAGAAGTGTTATTATTCAGGCAATATGTCAAAGTTTAGCTAACTAAAAGAGAACGGTTTCTTTTCACTTGGTTTTAAAGGAAGAATTCCTACACTTGTGTCCATGATTTTTTTCACGACCTTTCCAATTGTTCATGGTTACCGGATAAAGATTTTAAAAATAATAAATAAAAACAAATCATTTAAATATTTTTTTTTTATTTAAAAAAATTAATTTCAATGAATTTAAATAAATAAAAATGTATTCAGACAAATTCACTAATGAATCATTTAGTCTGTCTAACAACTGATTCATTGAAAAGAGCCGACTTAAATGTAAATGTAATAAATAGATGTGAATAAATAAATATTCAGACAAATTGCTTCATAAACCATTTAGTCTAACTGATTCATTGTAAATAAATAGATGTTTTTTAAATCAGTTCTTTTCATTTATTAATTTAAATAAATAAATATTCAGACAAAATGTCTAATGAGTCATTTCGTCTGTCTGACTGATCATTGAATAGATAATATATATATGTAAATATATGTAAATAAAAAGGATTTGAATAAATAAATAATAAATTAATAAATAAATAAGTCAATAAATATTCAGACAAAGTGTATGAATCATTTAGTCTGTCTAACTGATTCACTGAAAAGAACCAATTAAAGTAAATTTAAATAGATAAATGAATCAGGAGGCAATAATTATTTATTTATTTACATATATTTAAATTTATTTTAATTGGTTCTTTTCAATGAATAAGTTAGACAGATGTAAATAAAATAAAAAATATTGCCTACTGTCTAACTTATTCATTGAAAAGAACCAATTTGAATCAATTCAAATAAATTGTAATTAATACATGTAAATAAGTAGATTTAAATAAATATACATAAATTTATGTAAATAAGTAAATAAATAAATATTCAGACAAATTGCTTAACCCTCTGGGGTCCTTCATTGCAGAGTCACACTCAGGACCTTCGGGTCCAAATGGGCCGGAAGGGTGGGACTAATATTTATTTTAAAAAAATCATCTTTTTTTTTTTTTTTTTACTTGTTTTATATAACATTTTTTCTTTTCTTTTTTGGTGTTTTGAGATAATTTCAAAAATAAAAATGATTTATAATTAATATTAATGCAATAATTATGACCCAATTTTTCCCCATTGAATATAATAGAATTTTTTTTTCCTTGTTTTTTATAACATTTTTTCTTTTCTTTTTTGGTGTTTTGAGATAATTTCAAAAATAAAAATGATTTATAATTAATATTAATGCTATAATTATGACCCAATTTTTCCCCATTGGATATAATAGAATTATTATTATTATAATTTTTTTTTTTTAAAGCTGTATTTCATTTTAGAGTCAACCCTAGGCCTCATGAAAGCAATTTTTGAAATGAGATGGATGCCATCTGGTGGACAAACTGAGCATTTTAAAAATTCAAAACCCATATGTAATCTGAATTTATTGGTGTGTATGTGTATAAAAGTGTGTTTGTGTGTGTGGATGTGTCTGTTTTGCACTCTTGATGTTTTATAGATTCACCCCTTCACTGTTGTGTGCTTTTTTTCTGGATCGTGGCTGATTTGTAGATTGTACGCACAAAAAAACTGTATTTTCACATTTTTGCCAATTTCCCATTCATTTCCTATGCGGGTCCATTTGGACCCGAAGGTCCTGAGTGTGACTATTTTTTTTACAACCACTTAGACTATTCAAATCCTGTCCCCAATTTTTTGGGGTGTTCATATACCAATTACCAACAAAGTCACCAAATTTCGGACCATTCCGATGAAGCTATGATTAAAAAAATATATATATTTAAATGCTTCGGGTCCATTTGGGCCGAAGGACCCCAGAGGGTTAATAAACCATTTAGTGATTCTAAATTATTTAAACGGATTCATTGGAAATAACTGTTTATTTAAATTAATAAATGTGAATAAATAGATGTGAATGAATAAATAAATAAATATTCAGACAAATTGCCTAATGAATCATTGATTCTGTCTGATTCACTGAAACGAAATGACTCGAGCTGCGATCAGGTTTCCCTCTAGACGAGAGCAGACGCAGGGAAACGCATGTTCACTAAAGACATGCCTGTGGTTTTCCAGGCCTGATTGCAGATTTCCCATGACCACAGGAAGCCTGTTAAAGTTCAGTCGGACTGAAAGGACACACACCTGGACACTGCATGTGGCAGCGATCACTCCGTCCACCGGCGTCTCTGAGAACGGGTCGAACATGCGATCGGGCCGGCGCATGAAATCAGGCTTCAGAAGAAACCTGAGAGATCAACACATACAGTATCATCAGCACTCCCCTTACAGCAATGATGCGTTTAATTAACGTCCCGTAGTTAATCTACACCGGTAAACACAATGCTAATGGATATTGCCATGATGAATGTGTTGATTAATATGTTTGGAGTTTCACGACTCACAGCGTGGATCAGCAAATGAACACTGACAGCTGATGTGCTTTAAAGAAAGACTGAGAAATATCCATTGTCATGTGGGCAAGTCAGTAATGTGATGTAATTATGCTACTTAAAGGAGTAGTTCACTTTTTAAAAAAACTTTTGCTGATAATTTACTCACCCCCATGTCATCCAAGATGTCCATGTCTTTCTTTCTTCAGTCGAAAAGAAATTAAGGTTTTTGATGAAAACATTCTAGGATTTTTCTCCATATAATGGACTTCAATGGGTACCAAACGGTCCCAGGTCCAAATGACAGTTTCAGTGCAGCTTCAAATGGCTTTAAACGACACCAGACGATGCATAAGGGTCCTATCTTGCGAAACGATCGGTCATTTCAAAAATAAATAAAGTTTAAAGGGGCATTATGCAGAAATCCCGTTTTTGTCAAACAGCGACCCCTAGAGTTACTGTGGAGTACTTGAATTTAACGTTACTGTCGTAAATACCACTCACAGTATACAATAGTACATTGTGTTTAATTTGTCGTTTAATGAGATATAATATATGTTGTTAGTGGTGAGAATTTTCACGTGATTAAATACATAGATCCGACGATTTTAATGGTCCAGAGGCAGAACTTTTGCCAAGTGTGTCAGAGGTTCTGGGTTCTAATCGGTACTAGTAGTATAGTTTATTTTCCTCATCAAAACCGATTGTTTATTAGTGGTTGTATTTCAAGCAGGGATATGTTTTTTGTGCATTAGATTTTGTGATTTCACCATAACAAAATATAGAGAGTCTCTCAGTCCTCGCAACGGATTCAGGCGCGCGTCACAACAGAACACTGTAACTTATCTGCACCACTGACCGCAGAGGCAACGAGCACTTTGGTCACTTGATTTAAAAAATAACACATTTCAGATCGCCTCTTATTTAACAAACGAACGAAATGAATGCTCTACTAGAGTTACCTGGAGATGTTTTATTTGTTTGTAATGGTACATCCGTGCCGCGAGAAGTTTCAATGGGGACATAACACACCTGCAAATTATGCCTATGCTGGTGTTGTGTCCGACTCCTCGCTCGGTCAGTCTGCCGTTTCCTCTTTCTCTGTTCCTCCGACAATGCTTTCCTAGCTTTCTGCATCTTATATGCCGGCTCAGCCATGACGATAGTGTGACAAACTCCATCCATCTATACCTTGTTCCTGTGTGTATGTGTGAGTTGCCGTAAAGGAATATGTTACATCGCGAGAGCTGATATCACGCGATACTTCCTGACGCGGCCCGCCGCACCGAAGTTGCAAGTGAGATTTTTGCGCTCACAGGCACCAGGGGGGGTCGAGACGCCCACCATTCAACCCGAAAGAAGTTATATAACCATTTCAATAACTCTGAAGCTGTTCAGTTAAGCTAAAAAAGCTGCATAGTGTCCCTTTAAGTTTTATAAGCACAAATGCCCGCCTTGCTCTGTTCTGTGATGCACGTTCGTGACTCTTCTGTTCGAACTCGTTCATCAAAATGAACGAATCTTTTTTTGAGTCATTTCGTTCATTCAACGAACGAAATGACTCGAAAAAAGATTTGTTCATTTCGAACGAGTCTTTTTTCGAGTCATTTCGTTCATTCAACGAACGAAATGACTCAAAAAAAGATTTGTTCATTTCGAACGAGTCTTTTTTCGAGTCATTTCGTTCATTCAACGAACGAAATGACTCGAAAAAAGATTTGTTCATTTCGAACGAGTCTTTTTTCGAGTCATTTCGTTCATTCAGCGAACGAAATGACTCGAAAAAAGATTTGTTCATTTTGAATGAGTCTTTTTTCGAGTCATTTCATTCATTAAACGAACGAAATGACTCAAAAAAAGATTTGTTAATTTTGAACGAGTCTTTTTTCGAGTCATTTCGTTCATTCAGCGAACGAAATGACTCGAAAAAAGATTTGTTCATTTTGATGAACGGAGTTCGAACAGGAGAGTCACGAACTTGCATCACAGAACAGAGCAAGGTGAGGATTTGTGCTTATAAAACTTAAAATTTATTTTTGAAATGACCGATCGTTTCGCTAGATAAGACCCGTATGCATCATCTGGTGTCGTTTAAAGCCATTTGAAGCTGCACTGAAACGGTCATTTGGACCTTGGACCGTTTGGTACCCATTGAAGTCCATTATATGAAGAAAAATCCTAGAATGTTTTCATCAAAAACCTTAATTTCTTTTCGACTGAAGAAAGAAAGACATGGAGATCTTGGATGACATGGGGGTGAGTAAATTATCAGCAGAAGTTTTTTAAAAAGTGAACTACTCCTTTAATGTTAGTAAAGTTGCTTTTGTGCATGATGTTTGGCATGTAGAATACGTTTCTGACGGTCAGGTGTTGATGTTTACACGATTCTAGTTGCAATAAATGTGTTGAAGAATGAAGTTCTGACGCAATGAACTCTTCAGATCAATGAAACTTTGATAGATCTTTTAGACTTTATGGAGCGTTGTATTTGTTCCTCTGGAAGTGAAACTCATAATGATGCTTTGTCTAGTGATAAATGTGTCAGTAACTGGTTCATCTGTGAGCACATGATGGTTCATTATTGCAATAGCTGTCAAAAAGCTTGAGTAATAATGAATAGCGCAGCCGTCAAACGTACCCTACTTTTAATTTGATGTTAAACTTTTTCCCAGCACAGACACTCTAAAGCTTCAAACAAGATTAACAGCAAGTACACTGCATTATTTGTAGGTAAAGCCCCTCTAATTGAGTTATTCAGTGTAATCAGTAGTGTTTTACTCAGTAGATGATTTACACTTACCCACATGAGCCGTTATACTCAAACTTCCCTTGGTTCAGCTGCATCGCCAAATCTACAGGAAACAACAATCAGACTGAAGATCATTACAGGTTTAACCCTTCTAAAGCTATTCAGGGTCGCTTTGACCCCAAATGATGTTTGCTGGAATTATTAATAAACATAATTAATAATAATAAAAATTACAATAACCATGCATGTATTAACCTTTTTAATATTATTTCTACATTTTATATTTGACTTCAAAATCAAAAAGACAGAAATAAGTATTATCAGTACTAAATGTCTGACATTTAATTTGATAATAAATAAAATAATTATTGTAATAAATTCAAATAAACTCACTAATAAAAATAATAATAATAAAAAACCCAAAGATTTAAAATTAACCTAATCTATTACCATGCATTTTTTACCTTTTTATTAATATTTTTCTAAATTTCATATTTTACACCAGATTCAAAAGACAGAAATAAGTATTATCAGTATTATAAATAAGTATTATAAGAAGTATTATTGCTATTAAACAAAATAATTAAATGTGTCTATGTAATAAATAAAAATAAATTCACTAAAAAATTAAATGACAAAAATGTAATAAAAAATAAATTCACTAATAACAATAAAACTAAAAAATTAAACTAATATATTATCATGCATTTTTTTTTTTTTTTACTTT